>NC_092343.1:59472500-59560000 GCF_046630445.1 Rutidosis leptorrhynchoides
ATTTGGGTTCAAATGTTCAATTGTCTTTTTTATTTGAGATTTGTTATATGTAGACAGTAGACACTTCACACTAGAGTACTAGACATGTAGTTAATTGTTTTATATTGTTTTTTGTTGTTAATAGATTATTAATTATTACCAGATTGTTGTTCATACTTGTTGTTAATTGTTATTATTGTTTTTGTTAACAGATTGTTGTTAACTAACAGATTGTTGTTAAATGTGTTTGTTATGTTGTTGATTGTTATTTATTAATTGTTAATAGATATGGAGAATTATTATAAAAGAAAAGAACCATCTTCTTCGACTCCTATTGATGTTGTTGATATGGAGAATCTTCCATCGGATCCGGTTGATAGACCAAGAATATCGCAATATAATCCTAATCAAAGGGACGAGATAAGAAGACAATATTGGCTTAGAGGACCTTGTCAACCGAAAGGTCATCCATTTCCTGCTACAAATGGTAGACGTTTTGTCAAAGGTTGGTTCGATAAATATAATTGGATAGAGTATAGTATGAAGGCGGATAGAGCATATTGTTTGTGTTGCTACTTATTTAGAGATCATATTGGCCACCAAGGTGGTAGTGAGGCATTTGTAACGGACGGGTTCAATAATTGGAAAAGACCGAGAGACTTAAAGAGCATGTTGGACATGTAAATGGTTTTCATAATAAAGCACTACAAAAGTGCGAATCTTTAAAGAAACCAAATGAATATATTGCCAACGCTTTTCATAAGCAAGATGAAAAATCAAAAAAAGAGAATCGAATGCGGTTGAGTGCTACGATTTCTGTTTGTAGGTATTGTTTGAAATGTGCACTACCATTCCGTGGTCATGATGAGTCGGAAACATCTATTTATAAGGGAAATTTCTTGAAATTGATGGACTTTATCTTATTTCACAATGAGGAACTCCGTAAGCTACCGAAAGCTCCGGGGAATAACAAATTGATTTCTTCTTATATTCAAAAGGATATTGTTAAGTGCTTTAAACAAGAAGTACTTGATTGTATCTTTAAAGATATTGGTGATGATGTGTTTGCGTTATTAGTTGACGAGTCTAGCGATGTATCTAAAAAGGAACAAATGGCTATTGTGTTACGATATGATAATGCACAAGGACTTGTTAAAGAGAGATTTGTGGGCCTTGTTCATGTAAAGGATACATCCTCTTTGTCTCTTAAATCTTCCATTGATTCTTTTTTTTCCAAACATAAAGTGAGCATGCAACAATTGAGAGGTCAAGGTTATGATGGAGCAAGCAACATGCGAGGCGAGTTCAATGGTTTAAAAGCAAAAATCTTGGAGGAAAATGAATCGGCATATTATGTGTAATTTGTGCGATCGAAAGAGAAGCTCTAGCCGAAGTTAAAGATGAAGATGTAATTGAGCGTTTTAATCATATGCGTTTACGTAGAGGAAAATACTAGTTTTTGGTACATTTTGTGCAGTTTTTTGTTACATTTGGTGAAAAAAAAATTGTAGCTTTTGTTGAATTTTTTTTTTACCCCCGGTGACTTGGAATCCTGGTTCCGCCACTGTTCATGAAACTATACGTAACAAATTAATCCCTAAAAACATTGAAATATTTGCTTGGAAATCACTTCGCAGACAGATTCCAACCCGAGTGGAGTTAGATAAAAGAATATATCGACCTCAACTCGGTGAGATGCCTAATGTACGATGATGATTTAGAGATGGCCGAACACGCTATCGTGTTTTGTAAATGCGCTATGGAAGTTTGGTCGCGGGTCTTCAATTGGTGGAAACTAAATAGCGTATCCACACTTTCCGTTCAAGAGATGTTTAGAGACGCTAGCCCATTTTCAAACATGAATGGAAAAGGTGCGATTTGACAAACGGTAAAATGGGTGAGCGGTTATTCCATATGGAAAAATCAAAATCATAAGGTATTCGGCAATAAATCTTCTCCTAGTTCGGTCATACTTGATGAGATACAGTGCAAAAGTTTCAAGTGAATTACAAAAAGTGTCGCTATCGTGTTGGGTAACCAACCCGGGCTCGTGTGATTTCTCAACACCACAAGAAGGGGTTGGCTAATATAATACGATTATAACTTCATGCTTTATTTCTATATGCTGTTATATAGCTAAAAGTTTTTGATTTGGTTGTATGTTTATGTTTATTTCGTTTTCTCCTTCCATGGCTTACATAAAGGATGTATTGTATATGTCTCGTTGTAAGTTGTTATAGTAATGCAATAAACTTGTTGCCTTTTAAAAAAAATGGCTTATTTATTTCTTCTTAGGTACATCATACATTTATTACTCCCAGAACAACAAGAACTAACTTGAAACAACATTATAACAAGAAATTTTACAAGTGATAGTAACTTTAGTATTTATTTAAATATAGGTATGACAAGGCGCCTGCTAGCCTTTGCATTGATACCGTGGTTAACCAATATTAGGAGTTCGAATGACCCTCCCGCGAGAGTTCACCCATACCCATACACGGTCGCACCTGAAATCTTCAGTAGTTGAAGTTCCGTCCAATAACACGATTGCATCGACCCGTCGATTCTGTCTCTCGATCGTAGCTGCTGCAGATTCTCCGGTTGCTCCTACCAGCTCTGGCCATGAACTCTTTCCTATATCCCATTAAAAACAAACACAAGTCATTTACTCAATCTTGAAACACAAATGTTTGTTCAAATATTAAAAACAGATAAACTGGTAGTTTTTTTCCTCTTCAGGCTACCCGGCGAAGGGAATATTCAGCTTAATCAGGTTATCCGTGATCGTTTCCGACCCTTTTCCCTAGCCATCCCAGTTAATTTAACTAATTTGAAGGTTAGTAACTGAATTTACCTTGACACACTGACATTCTTGGATGAGTATATTGAAGAATATAGAAAATTTATGGTATAAATAGATGCAAAGGCTAATTGAAGAGGTATAGAATGGGTTGTACAATATGCATCAAGGTTTGTACTTTCTCTTTTGCGTTGGCAATATCTCGAATTTTCAGTAGTTCCATTTGGGATGGCAATCTTTGAGCAGTTTCATTTTTCCATTTGGGTTGGCAAAAGTCAAACTACCACTTTTGCTGACTTTCTTAGTTGACTTTTTAAGTTGGACATTATCATAGTCATTTTAAGATTGAGTTGAACTGACCATTGATTAGGTAATTAATTACTGTATTAATTTCTAGTTTTACTACTAAATCTGGGGTGTAAACCAGTATAACAGATAACAGATATAACATATTTGAAACTTTACCTATGAAGACTTCAAATTTCTCGATGAAAAAAGAAAGGAATTTGCGTTGATTCATATTATATACACAAACGAGCATATCATTCAATTATGACCTAAGACCGATACTAAGATATGAAGAACACTGAACGAAAAAAGTATAGCCTATTTTTGAAAGAATATACAAATTAATGAAAAACGATCTTTTATATGTATAAACAGCTGCAACGGATCATGAACAATGTGAAGGCTTTTCGACTTCCACTTGATGAAAAAAGAAATGATCTTCGTGTTCGCATCAAGCATTATAAGCAAAAAGGCAATTCGATCCATGTCCACCTCAGCAGTCAGCATGCATCTAAAACATCAGTTAACACATCAATGTAAGAGTAAAAAATTGGATAATAATTTTGTTCCAAGATTGAATTTTTAGGCTAACAACTCTATATATATCATTAACAGATAAAAAATAATAATAAAAAAAAAATTGTGATAAAATATCAAGTATGAAGAGCTAATAGAAAAGCTCTGGTGTAATAATATAAATTCCTCATAAAAATCCTTATTAATAGTATGCATTACCATAACAATTGTTTTTCAAGAGAAATATATATTTTAGGCTTTTTACCCTTCAAAAGTTTATTTTAGAGCAAGAGTGTGCATACCCAATAGCAAAATGATTAATCATTAATCAGTAACAATAACCAACTTTATGCATAATGATAGATTTTTCTAACGACAGCCCTTAGGGCTGTGTTACTATGCTTAAAATACTTGTAAATTTTCAATAACCACCATCTGAAAGTCAACATAACCGCTAAGAACAATTTTTTTTAAAGCACCTTAACGACAGCCCTAAAAGCTGTTGTAGAAAAATCCTAATAATTATTTATTTTCGTACTGAACAAATAATTGTAAACAAATGGCACATACCTTAACATTGTTGATAATTGTAGCTTCAAGAGACCGCTTAACATCTTCGATCAACCTCCTCGAATCATGTAAATGATGTGCAATTTCTTGAACAAATTCTAATCCTCCTTTACTTTGTAGCGTATTACACGCACGTTCAAGAAAATCACAATCAGCTTCAAGCGTTTCGAGCCTCTCGTTAAGATCAAAAATATCATTGTCAAGTGTACCCACATCAACTTAATCATCTGTTAACAAACCGTTATCAGTTACATTACCATTCGAAAAATTGATCACACTTCCTCATTAAATCTGATAACGACTGTAAAATGTACTTCTTTTCTCCCTCAAGCCCTAAAATAAACGAAGAATTCACTTCAATGTGAAAATTGAGACAAATTGCTGTGATTTTTAAACTGTGATTTTTTTAAAGTATACACAGCTGCAATGGATTAGGAACATGGTGAAGGCTTTCAAATTTGGTTTCGGCTTCCTCTTGCTAAAAATAACAATTATATTCTTATGAAATTAGGTGTCCGGATCAAGCATCATAAGCATTATGGTGAAGAAGGAGAATCAGATTTTATAATACAAGAATTGTTCAAAATACTAGATTCTTATGGTATGAGTCAGAAGAGTTAATTTAGAAAATAATATGGTTCATAAAGATTAAATTTTTAAACTAACAAGAATCAAATTTGATATGGTTCCATATTTCGTGCGTGCATCATATAAGAAGAATGTGTAGCAGGTTGTTAAACAACCGGTGTATCATCTTCTAAATGCTCCGGTTCTTGATGATCCTTTAGTTTCTGCGCAAACCTACTCTAAAAGACTCCGTACAATATTTCCAAGTATTATGATTTCCTACGCACATTGAATGTGTCATTAACAGGCATTTCATCAACAGTTTATATGCACCCAAAACAGCTCGAGCACTTGAAACGATAGTCTAGTCGAACCTAAAAAATTAAATGCACCCAAAAACAGGTAACCTGGTTTGGACATTTACTCGAGCACTTGGAACGATAGTCTAGTCGAACCAAAAAAGATTAAATGCGCCGAAAAACAGGTAGCCTGGTTTGGACATTTCCTTGAACACTTGCAACGATAGACTAGTCAGACGCACTTGAACGATAGTCTATTCGAACCAAAAAAAATTAAATGCACCGAAAAACAGGTAGCCTGGTTTGGACATTTCCTTGAAAACTTGAGACGATAGACTAGTCGGACCACAAAAATTATTTGTCTGTCAGACAACCATGTAACCATGCCAGAACCCATCAGATGAGTTGGCAACGATCCTCTACCGAGCCATGGTCGAAACTCGAAACCATAGGCTATGTTAATCACGCTCTAGTTACATGGTCCTGATTCATCAACCAGACATGGGTTTCTGTCTAATTAGGAGTCAAGAATACAGAGGTACGAGCCTATAGAACAGATCCTGTTCAAGTAAGGTCGTGCTTGTTGTCATCTACGTGGCTATTATATAGAGCTGATTTTTTGTAAGTAGAACCGATGTGGGAGGCATGAAACATAACACTAATCTGACGTCTGTTTTTTAAGTCATTGCATCACATATCTGTTATTGTTTGCAAATACTAATTTTCATTATAAGATTAAAATAAAATATTGTATGAAAACGAACTTTATTATTTTATACTCGTGATTATTATTAACATTAGGTTTAAATACACCGTTTTATGAGTTAATTTTATCGTATAAGGACTTCTATTGGGTTAACTGTCTCACTTTTATTTGTTAAAAGTTTGTAATTGCAGCATTAGTCTTTGTTGTTTCTCATACAAACTTATAAAGCCGGCTTATAACAATCGCTAACCTTACAAGTTTTGCGCAAAAACTTGCGCATAGCGTGCAAACATAGTTTGAAAATAACACGAAAACACTCTAAATGTGGGTACTTCGAGTGTCCGATTTTTAAGATAAAAGATTTAGATCTATACGAATTCAATATCATTTAAGGTGATAACTGGAAACCGAGTGCAACGCACATATGCTTATTTATTTCTGCTTAGATACATCATACAATTATTATAACTAACTAGAGACAACAACATTATAACCAGAAATTATACAAGATGTAAATCACTTTATTATTTATTAAAAATAGGTAAGACGAGGCGCCTGCTAGCTTCTGCATTGATAACAAGGGTTAACCAATACTAGGAGTTCGAATGACCCTCCCGCGAGAGTTCACCCACACCCATACACGGTCGCAACTGAAATCTTCAGTTGTTGAAGTTCCGTCTAGTAACACGATTGCATCGACCCGTCGATTCTGTCTCTCGATCGTACCTGCTGCTGCTTCCCTAGTTGCTCCTACCAGCTCCGGCCATGAACTCTTTCCTATATCGCATAAAAAACAAACACAAGTCGTTTACTCAATCTTGAAACATGAATGTTCGTTCAAATATTAAAATTTGATAAACAGATTACGTTTTCCGTGTTCAGGCTATCCGTCGAAGGGCGGCCTAACCGGGTTATCCCGTGACTGTTTCCGACCATTTTCCCCGACCACCCCAGTTAAGTTAACAAGTTTGAAGGTTAGTAACTGAGTTTACCTTGACACACTGACATTCTTGGATGAGCATATTAAAGAATATGAAGAATCAAGGGTATAAATAGATGCAAAGGATAATAGAAGAGGTATAGTACGGGTTGTACAATATGCATCAAGGTTTGTACTTTCTCATTTTGGGTTGGCAGTATCTCAAATTTTTAATACTTCCATTTGGGATTGCAATCTTTGAACAGTTTCATTCTTCCATTTGGATTGGCAAAAAGTCAAAACTGCCACTTTTGCTGACTTTTTTAGTTGACTTCTAAAATTAGACATTATCATAGTCATTTTAAGATTGGGTTGAACTGTACATTGATTAGATAATTAGTTTCTGTATAACTTTCTAGTTTTACTACTAAATCTGTTGTGTAAACCAATATAACAGACATAACAGATAACATATTTGGAACTTAACTTATAAGACTACAAATTTCCCGACGAAAAAAGAAAGGAATTTGCGTTGATTCACATTATATGCACGAACGAGCATACCATTCAATTATGACCTAAGACCGATACTAAGATATGAAGAACACTGAACGAAAAAAGTATAGCCTATTTTTGAAAGAATATACAAATTACTGAAAAAACAATCTTTTATATATATAAACAGCTGCAACGGATCAAGAACAATGTGAAGGCTTTTCGACTTCCTATTGATGAAAAAAGCAATGATCTTTTAATGAATCAACAAGTTGTTCGCATCAAGCATCATAAGTTCTACAGCGGAAGCATAATATATTAGTACCTGAGACAAAACATGCTTAAAAGTGTCAATCAAAAGGTTGGTGAGTTCATAGGTTTATCATAAACAATGATTTTGATAATAATGAGAGATCACAAGATTTAGTTTAAAGTTGATTGATATAGAAATATCAATCTAAAAGTGTTGCTGCAGTTTATAATATCGCTACTAAACAAAATTTACCCTGTGACACCTTGTACTGTCGGTGTCGTGAAATCATTATTATGTAACCAAAGACCAGCGGTCAAATGGTTAGAGACGTTACTCTCAATAGGCCTACTCACAATAATTAAGTTTGCATTTAAACGTAGCAATTAACGATATTACGGTAGGGATTTAGCATGAATCAAAGCATGACAGCATAGTTAACAATTTAGTACTTGTGTCTAAGCGTAAAACAATTATAAAGCAAGCACGTGTCTCACCCCAAAAGTTATAAAACAGTTATAAAATAGTAAAAATGGGGCTATGAAGTTCACCTTAAATAGCAGTTGTAGATAATCCACAAAGAAAAGAAATGACGGAAGCAAGTAACGGAGATCTCAACCTAGAGATATAACGTTTAGTCAGTTATGTTCTAACAGACAAAAAGTATGTTTATTAATATAAGGATTATATTAATAGTGACAATTCATAGTAAGAGTTTCTACTTTTGAAAAGTTTCAATTTAAAGCAGGTTTATAGTTTTAGAAATTTTGGGTTATAATCCTCCACATTAAGACGTTGTACAACTTTGTCCAAACTTCGTTGCTATTAAGTAAGTCTGGATGACTAGATGTAACCGGGGGTCAGGAACTTTCAGTTGGACTATAAGTCTACAACCTTTCGTTTAATCCAAAACCTTATTCCCATTATGGCAACCTAGACATCATCCACTTTACTGTAAATAGCGGTGAGTTCGTATAAGTCATACGTTATCTTTTGATCATAAACTTCACCCATTATGTGCGTATAGAAATACGACATGTTTATGTATTAATAATATGATATTAATAAGTTTATTGTTATCGTATTAATAATTCGATTATCTTTATTATTTATTTAAGTGTATATAAGTTTAGGTTTATTATTATATATATTATTGTATTTTATGAATTAATAAAGTATATGTATGTATAATAGGGAAAGGAATTAATTAGTTATTATAAGTATTATTTTGATGTTTTATAATAATAGTAACAATATAATATTAATGTATTTATATGTATTTAATTAGTTTAGCCGAATTATATACATATACGATTTAATTTGTTGATTAATTCCATTAGTCACCTAAAAAATTATGTTCATAATTTTTATAACTCTAGTTAGGCATATGAATCAGTAGAAACATTTACAAAAATAAATTTTTCAAGTTTTTATATTTATTTTCATTTTTCTTTGCATATATTCTCGGTTTATATTAATCAAATTTAATTAGGTAATAAATATTAAATCGACCTAAATAAATAATTTTATATTTTTTACAGGTTCTATATTCTGTAAAAATGATATAAAAATTATTAAATCAAATTTTATATCAAAATATTATTTCTTTAATGTTTTCTAATTATTTAATTATTGTAATCGACCTATAATTAAATAAATAGGAAAAATAATTTAAAATTAATTTTTATATTTTTTTAAAGTATCTAGTGATGCTACTAATCATATAAAAATTTTATAAAAATAGATTTAATACACGTTTGTATTTATTTTGTATTTTCTTTATTATTTCTCTCGGTTTAGAATAATACAAAAGTAAATTCTATTTAAATACTAATTGACCCATTTATTTAATTTTTATAAGTTTTGCTTGTTTATAAAAGTATAGTAATCTCAAAAAAAAAATTATAATTATTTTTATTACTGATTAATATTTTATTACAAATTTTTCATAGTTTTCGTGTTTAATTAATAAGTAATTCGTAATTAAATATAAATAATATTCCAAAAATTCTAAAAATCATTTTCACATGTTCCTTAATAGTTCCAACTAATATTTATACAATTATTACTGATCTTAATATTTTATATCATTTATATCTATTTTATATATATATATATATATATATATATATATATATATATATATATATATATATATATATATATATATATATATATATATATATATATATATAGCGGTTTTCAATAAAATATAGAATATATATATATAAAATAGTAAATAAATTTTGATTTCAATTCTAATATTCTTTTTATGTTAATTTAAAGTTATGAAAATATTTTTTCCAGTTTTTAAGTACATATACTAATTTTTATTGATTTATAGTATATATATACTAACCGAAACAAAAATAAAAATAAATATATAGCACAATATATAAATTAATATTTCGAATTTAATAACTTATATGTGATTAATAGAATCTGTAAAAATTATTTTTACTAAATTTAATGATTTATAACTATTTAATCCGATTTATATATTATTTTATGTAAACCGAAAGAAAAAAAATGAAATAAAAAGAAGGAAAGAAAGTACCTCAAATTTCTTCAAAATTTTGAGAGAAAGATTTAGGGGTTGTGTGAAAAATATATGAGTTTTAGGTTAGTATTTATAGGTAAAAATGGTAGGTGAAAAAGAAAAAAAAATAATAAAATAAAAATTTCAAGAATGCCAATTTTGACAAAAATGAAAAAAATGTGGAAAATGTTTTTGATAAGATTGTTTTTGAAAAAAAATAAGAAAAGTATTAGTCAAATTTCATGGGCTTGAATTGTATAAAAAAATCTTATTTTTTTTAGCTACAAATATAAATATAAATACTAATTAAAATAACTTATCATTTAATTAATAATTATGTTACATGTAGTTTTATATAAATAGTACTCATTAACATTAATATTAACTAAAGTTATTTTACATAATATATATAAACTTTAGTTAACAAAACGTGTCGACTAAAAATAAATATTTAATCAACGTCGAATTTAATTATATATTACGTATGGATAACAACCCTATAGTCAAATTAGTCCATTCAGGTATGGAAATATGAGGGTTGTTATAGTACCTACCCGTTAAAAGAAATTTCGTCCCGAAATTTAGTTGTTGCCATTAATCGGTGTTGTTCGTACATAGACGAGGATATTTACGTTTTATTTGGTTTTCACGTTCCCAGGTATGCTCGGGGCCTTGCGTGAATTCCAACGGATAGAATATTGTTCTGTTTCAAGAATTAAAATCATACAAACCATAATTTCTACAAGTTCTTCTACGAAGTGCATTTTATTATTAATGCGGAGATCATTCAAAATGATGATGTTATACAAGTCATTTCAGTAAATTGGATATATAAAATGTGTTATGAATAATATCGAGCTCATTTAAACCTTGAGCGTTTATGCCACCACGCTAGGGTAGACAAAATAGAGAGGAGTTCATGAAAATCATAGTCGTGAAATTTGATAGAGATCGTCATTGTTTACAACAAAAATGATGAATATGAGTTGAAAAATAGCGTTTTATCGCCTTTGAATAATATGGATAAAATGATTTGATTATAGGAAGAGTATAAACGAAGCTATCGTAAAAGTTTAAAATAAGGAAATATCTGTTTTCCTTAACTTTTAACATAATTAAAGTTGATTTCCGGAATTCAAGGGATTTAAAGAAAATCTTTATAATCTGTATAAGATTTGATTCTCCGGTAATTAAGAAAATTAAAATTGCCTTAATTGTTGTGTCTGGAATTTTGCTATAAATTAGCTTCTTCCGTCTCATTATCTTCACCACTTCTATACTTTCTTCCTCAATTCATACTTTCAAAAGATTTGTTAATATGCTCAATCCCGTATTGATTATTGTTATTATATCGACCATATATACAGTCATTCTTCTTTTTCATTTACCACCAGAGGAATTTGTTTTCTTCTACTATTCCCTTGAGGTTATAATGTTTTTAATTCTCCCGTGTCTTTACGTTGCAATACGCATTGATATACACGGTTTGTAATTTTCATGTTGTTATCGGTCTTTATATTTTCCCTTATATGTCGGAGCTCCGTGCTTTTATTTTTCCTTCCCGACTTCAAGTCAAGCGAATAATGGTCCAGAATTTGTAGGTATGAAGTTTCGAATGAACCTAATGTTCTAAGCGTAATATCATGATTTTATTTGGTAAATTACCAGAATTACTGAGGATAGAACTATCAAGAATATATGTTCTTGATATGTTCAGAGATTAAGTAGAATGTAAGAGTCGTGTAACATGGCAAATGATGACTATAAAGTCTATGAATCATCATCTTCCATTAAAAATTTAGCATGACTTAGTGTAATATAATCACGTTGGCCTGACGTCATTATATTATACTAACTCATGCTTCAATTTCCAACATTTCTTCAAAACATTTATAATTTAAACTTGAATTTTACTGAATATAGAAACTAAAATAGTTTCCTTTATAAAGATATCGCAAAGAGATACTTAATTGTGGACAAGAATCGTTATGAAAATATCTTCAGAAATATAGAGGATATTTATAACGACATTTTGGAATTTCTAAGTTCGAAGGTTGATGAAGAAAAATTTTCCGCAAGCTTTTAACATAACTTCGGAGCAAGATATTCTCTAAAGATTTCATCGAATCCAGAATTACCTGGATTCTTTGAATATAGGGTTTGGTCCTTGTATTTGTATTTGGTCTCCTCCATGGTTAGCTCAATCTGTTTTTCAGTTCCAAATTTTCTTTTGAGCTTTTCCAACGTACCATTCTTTATTATCAAACTTTTAGCCATTGAGACCATCTACAATTTTGCTGTTTCCTCTGCATTTAATGCAGCCATATTTGATTCATCGGTTATCAATCCGAGATGGTTTCAAGAAATTTCGTTTTTAGATGATTAAACGCTGATTGTAATCGTCAACGGATCTAATGGTTGATGAATAGGCGTTGTTGATTTCAAAAGTAATGAACGATAATTTCGGTGGTTTGATGTGATAATTCATCATAGAATACGAATGAATATAATTCATGAATGTAGTGATCTTTAGGAAGATTACACTTGCTAAAGCTTTACTTGGATTCCGATATGTCCAAATAAGAATAGGTAATTAAATTTGTATGAAAATGGTTGTTCTTTAGTGAACGGATACATATGTGGATGTAAGTAGTATAGTTACTAATTATTGAATCAGAATTTGAAGAATGTACAATGTAAGATATTAATGTGAGATATAAATATTTCTCGGGTTTTACCTACCCTTTAAAATATTTTCACAATTAACAGTTTGTACAAAAGGATTTTTAATTACAATCTTTATGAAGATATACGTTTATATATGTATTCTTCACGTATAATATAGATTTAATGAGTTAATATACTATTAAACTCATTTGATTTGCGGTTGAAGCGAGAATAAATAATCTTCAAAACTTGAGAGATTACATAATCATCGCAGAATCTTTCTTTAATGAAGTTATGAATCAATACTCCATCGTTCATTGTTATTGATATACCTCGGTATATGATGTTGATGCTCATGGAATTCTTGTGAAATTCACAAGGCACGAATGATGTTTTCTAAAGAGTTTTGAGTACATCGAAAATGAAAGTGTAAAACCAAACATGTATTTGAATAATACACTTAGTTTATTATGAAATGGAGTTTATTGTGATGAAGCAGTGATTAACGATTGTTAAGTCATTAACGAGGGATGTACATCATAGCATATTAGTGATATGAATTAACCAAGTAGTACATACTAGTTAAGATTCACACGTAATAGCTTAATACGAAAAGATTTATTATTGTTCCAAACCATATATATATATATATATATGTATATATATATATGTATATATATATATATATTTATATATATATATATATATATATTTATATATATATATATATATAAAGTATACATATATAATTTTCAGGAAGAATGAGTCAATACATCTTAACTCATTATTACTAATATTCCTTAGTATCTATAGGGCGCATGATGTTGATATCAGAGGTACAAATTATGGTGTTTGTTGTTGGTGAAGCTGATGCTGTTGGTGGTGATGCTGTTGGTACTGGTGGTGATGCTGGTTATGCTGCTGGTGCTGCTGCTGCTCGTAGGTTTCGCACCATATTCTCCAGAGCCACCACTCGAGCGCGAAGCTCATTGACTTCTTCTATTATTCCGGGGTGATTGGCGGTTCGGACAAGTGGATGAATAAGATCTAGAATTTTAGATATTATATATTCGTGACTGGATACCCTGGAAATGAGGGTGAAAATAGTGTTCCGAATGGGTTCGCCGGTAAGTGCTTCAGGTTCTTCACCAAGAGGTGAATTCGGTTGGTGGAAGGGATCACCTTCTTCTTGTCTCCATTGATTAAGTTTACTACGAACCCATCCCCAATTCATCCAAAGTAGATGATGACTAATTGGTTGGTTCATTCCGGTTACGCTGCCATTGGAGCTCGAGGAGTTCGAGGAATCAAGTGAGAAATCCATATTATCTGATCAGAATAAGGGTTTTTGTTATGAGATGAGTGTTGAATATTGAATGATATATTTGTCTTCTTGGTATACGTATATATAGCAAAAAGATTTCCGTAATTTACAGAGGAAATTTAGGAAAAGTGTTAGACAAAGTTTATTAAGATAGATATGATAAGATATAATAAGATATGATGTGTCTATAATCCAATAATAGCAGTATGACGTGTCGAGATCATAAAATAATAAGTATGTAATCTGATAATCTTTCGATTAAAGACTTTCAATTCGTAATGGCCTATTCAGGTCTAGGGGCTTGAGCTATAGGATCCTTTAAATCGGTAATCCAAACCCTTCCATTCTAGAGTTTCGTAGACGCCATCCGTCAAGAAAATTCAATAATGAGAAATAAAAGGTATACAAGTAATGAATATGAGTAGTGATGACATTATAATGTCTTTGAGATTCTCGATAAATCAATGACATTTTTCGGTTCGCAAACTAATGCATAAAGGCATAAAGCATATAGGTACGTGATATAACAGGGAGTTATATACGTTTGAGTATGAATAGTAACAAATATAGGAGTTTCAAAAATTCATGGATAATATTTCATGTAATACATATGTAATACACAAAACCATGATAAATGACATAGGAATGTCGAGAACGGTGTCGCATTTAAATGTGGTGGCGGAATTGAATATTACTTAGGAGAATGAGCGGAGTTCTTATATTGGCTCGGCATTCTAAGATAAGTAAAGTTTCTAAAGTATAGTAGCATTTAACAGTTAAAGGCAACAATTAAAGGCACTATAGTCAAAGGAAGTTGTAGTCCTACATTGCTAAGGTACCTAATTGTATAAGGCACACATAAAATGCAATCCTGGTTCTCTACAATAACCTGCTCTGATACCAATCTGTAACACCCAGTCAAAATTGACATTGACGCAAATGTTAACTCTGGTCCCAGTGCATGGCTTGACTTCTAAGTACATCAAAGTTCTACAGCGGAAGCATAATATATAAGTACGTGAGACAAAACATGCTTAAAAGTGTCAACCAAAAGGTTGGTGAGTTCATAAGTTTATCATAAACAATGATTTTGATAATAATGATAGATCACAAGATTTAGTTTAAAGTTGATTGATATAGAAATATCAATCTAAAAGTGTTGCTGCAGTTTGTAATATCGCTACTAAACAAAATTTACCCTGTGACACCTTGTACTGTCAGTGTCGTGAAATCATTATTATGTAACCAAAGACCAGCGGTCAAATGGTTAGAGACGTTACTCTCAATAGGCCTACTCACAATAATTAAGTTTGTGTTTAAACGTAGCAATTAATGATATTACGGTAGGGATTTAGCATGAATCAAAGCATGACAGCATAGTTAACAATTTAGTACTTATGTCTAAGCGTAAAACAATTATAAAGCAAGCATGTGTCTCACCCCAAAAGTTATAAAACAGTTATGAAATAGTAAAAACGGGGCTATGAAGTTCACCTTAAATAGCAGTTGTAGATAATCCACAAAGAAAAGAAATGACGGAAGTAAGTAACGGAGATCTCAACCTATAGATATAACGTTTAGTCAGTTATGTTCTAACAGACAAAAAGTATATTTATTAATATAAGGATTATATTAATAGTGACAATTCATAGTAAGAGTTTCTACTTTTGAAAAGTTTCAATTTAAAGCAGGTTTATAGTTTTAGAAATTTTGGGTTATAATCCTCCACATTAAGACGTTGTACAACTTTGTCCAAACTTCGTTGCTATTAAGTAAGTCTGGATGACTAGATGTAACCAGGGGTCAGGAACTTTCAGTTGGACTATAAGTCTACAACCTTTCGTTTAATCCAAAACCTTATTCCCATTATGGCAACCTAGACATCATCCACTTTACTGTAAATAGCGGTGAGTTCGTATAAGTCATACGTTATCTTTTGATCATAAACTTCACCCATTATGTGCGTATAGAAATACGACATGTTTATGTATTAATAATATGATATTAATAAGTTTATTGTTATCGTATTAATAATTCGATTATCTTTATTATTTATTTAAGTGTATATAAGTTTAGGTTTATTATTATATATATTATTGTATTTTATGAATTAATAAAGTATATGTATGTATAATAGGGAAAGGAATTAATTAGTTATTATAAGTATTATTTTGATGTTTTATAATAATAGTAACAATATAATATTAATGTATTTATATGTATTTAATTAGTTTAGCCGAATTATATACATATACGATTTAATTTGTTGATTAATTCCATTAGTCACCTAAAAAATTATGTTCATAATTTTTATAACTCTAGTTAGGCATATGAATCAGTAGAAACATTTACAAAATAAATTTTTCAAGTTTTTATATTTATTTTCATTTTTCTTTGCATATATTCTCGGTTTATATTAATCAAATTTAATTAGGTAATAAATATTAAATCGACCTAAATAAATAATTTTATATTTTTTACAGGTTCTATATTCTGTAAAAATGATATAAAAATTATTAAATCAAATTTTATATCAAAATATTATTTCTTTAATGTTTTCTAATTATTTAATTATTGTAATCAGCCTATAATTAAATAAATAGGAAAAATAATTTAAAATTAATTTTTATATTTTTTAAAGTATCTAGTGATGCTACTAATCATATAAAAATTTTATAAAAATAGATTTAATACAAATTTGTATTTATTTTGTATTTTCTTTATTATTTCTCTCGGTTTAGAATAATGCAAAAGTAAATTATTTTTAAATACTAATCATCCCATTTATTTAATTTTTATAATTTTTGCTTGTTTATAAAAGTATAATAATCTCAAAAAAAAATTATAATTATTTTTATTACTATTTAATATTTTATTATGAATTTTTCATAGTTTTCGTGTTTAATTAATAAGTAATTCGTAATTAAATATAAATAATATTCCATAAATTATCAAAATTATTTTTATACATCATAATACTTATAATACTAATTATAACATGTAAAAATAATTTATATATATTAAATTTGAATTTTTAAAGAATATACAAAAAAATAAAAGCAATTCGATAAAAAATATAGAAAATACCTCAAGTACTTTCCTAATTTGTGAGAGAGTTTTTTCAAAGATTTGATACAAGTTTTTATGAAATGGAAGTGGGTATTTATAGGAAAAAAATGGTTGGTGAAAAAAAAATATAAATAAAATAAAGGTGCCAATTTTGACAAAAAATAAAAACATGTTAAAAATGTTTTTAATAAGTTTTTGTTTTTGAAAATATTTAGTCAAAATTCATGGGCTCATTGTTTAATTTATAAAAAAAAATCTCTTTTTTATACGCTAAAAATATATATATAATGATTAAAATAACTTATCATTTAATTAATAATTATGTTTCATATAGTTTTAAATATAATACACATTAATATTAATATTAACTAAAGTTATTTTATATAATTAGTGTAAACTTTAGTTAACAAAAAGTGTCGACTTAAAATAAATATTTGATCAATGTCAAATTTAATTATATATTACGTATGGATAACAACCCTATAGTCAAATTAGTCAATTCAGGTATGGAAATATGAGGGTTGTTATAGTACCTACCCGTTAAAAGAAATTTCGTCCCGAAATTTAGTTGTTGCCATTAATCGATGTTGTTCGTACATAGACGAGGATATTTACGTTTTATTTGGTTTTCACGTTCCCAGATATGCTCGGGGCCTTGCGTGAATTCCAACGGATAGAATATTGTTCTGTTTCAAGAATTAAAATCATACAAACCATAATTTCTACAAGTTCTTCTACGAAGTGCATTTATTATTAATGAGGAGATCATTCAAAATGATGATGTTATACAAGTCATTTCAGTAAATTGGATATATAAAATGTGTTATGAATAATATCGAGCTCATTTAAACCTTGAGCGTTTATGCCACCACGCTAGGGTAGACAAAATAGAGAGGAGTTCATGAAAATCATAGTCGTGAAATTTGATAGAGATCGTCATTGTTTACAACAAGAATGATGAATATGAGTTGAAAATATTGTTTTATCAACATTGGCCAATGCAAACTTTCCTACAACGAGCCCTAACACTCCCACATAAAAACTAAGCCAATATGCAAGGCTTTTAGGATCTGTGAAGTTACGTAACCTGACATATAAAACAAATTAATATTAATTAAAAATAAATATCAATTAAAAACTAATAATATCATGAAACTAATGGCGTTTTTAACATTTTGACATATGAATATCTTAAAAAAAATATATTACACCTAAAATGAAGTAAATGTATAGGTCATGTTTACTCGAGATTAATCACTAGCAAAGGGCTTTATCAGAATACCTTTTAACTGAACTTGCCACATCACACCAACCCCTTTCACCAAACACTCTATATATTTTTACTAAATATTACCCATAAATAATAATAATAATAATAATAATAATAATAATAATAATAATAATAATAATAATAATAATAATAATAATAATAATAATAATAACTAGAAAAAAATTCGACCGCGCGTTGCTGCGGTTGTATTCAACGTGCGGACGAATTTGAATATACGTTGTTTGGTACCTAATATATCTAGTAGGTTGGGTTGTTTGTTGGACGTGTATCTATATGTATGAAATATAGCCCAAAATATATATTTTTTAACGATGTCCGTTTCGAGTATAGTTAGTCGTGTTGTGTTCGTAAAAGTATTTTGAGTTGAACAGTGGTCTCGAAAAAATTTAACTCACACCGAGCGAGAATATAGGGCTCGTTATTTAGTGTTTTTTTAACGATGTCCGTTTCGCGTATAGTTAGTCCCGTTGGGTTCATCAGATTTTTTTGAGTTGAACGGTAGTATCGGAAAAATTTAACTCGCGCCGAGCGAGAAGATAGGGTCCGTTATAAATTCGGGTGGAATTAGTTTCTTTTATTTTAATAAAATTATATATTTACACTTTCTACCCTAAAAAAGTGTAAATTTGAGGAGTTGTGCTTTAGTAAAGATGGTATCAGAGCCAGGCCCCGGACCAAACGTGCACAGCGAGGACGCTGTGTCCCATTAGGGGGGAGGATTGTAACATCCGTGTTACATCCGTCCCACATCGGTTGGAGAGGGGAACGAAGCATGCCTTATAAGGGTGTGGAGACCTTTCCTAGCATGACGCATTTTGGGACCACAAGCACAGCAGATCCTATGAGAACTCTGCAGTTAAGCGTGCTCAGGCGAGAGCACTACCAGGATGGGTGACTTCCTGGGAAAGTGCTCGTCATGTTTGGTCGCCAAGAAAAATTAATATATAAGTACCTGAGACAAAACATGCTTAAAAGTGTCAACCAAAAGGTTGGTGAGTTCAGAGGTTTATCATAAACAATGATTTTGATAATAATGATAGATCACAAGATTTAGTTTAAAGTTGATTGATATAGAAATATCAATCTAAAAGTGTTGCTGCAGTTTGTAATATCGCTACTAAACAAAATTTACCCTGTGACACCTTGTACTGTTAGTGTCGTGAAATCATTATTATGTAACCAAAGACCAGCGGTCAAATGGTTAGAGACGTTACTCTCAATAGGCGTACTCACAATAATTAAGTTTGCATTTAAACGTAGCAATTAACGATATTACGGTAGGAATTTAGCATGAATCAAAGCATGACAGCATAGTTAACAATTTAGTACTTGTGTCTAAGCGTAAAACAATTATAAAGCAAGCATGTGTCTCACCCCAAAAGTTATAAAACAGTTATGAAATAGTAAAAACGGGGCTATGAAGTTCACCTTAAATAGCAGTTGTAGATAATCCACAAAGAAAAGAAATGACGGAAGTAAGTAACGGAGATCTCAACCTAGAGATATAACGTTTAGTCAGTTATGTTCTAACAGACAAAAAGTATGTTTATTAATATAAGGATTATATTAATAGTGACAATTCATAGTAAGAGTTTCTACTTTTGAAAAGTTTCAATTTAAAGCAGGTTTATAGTTTTAGAAATTTTGGGTTATAATCCTCCACATTAAGACGTTGTACAACTTTGTCCAAACTTCGTTGCTATTAAGTAAGTCGGGATGACCAGATGTAACCAGGGGTCAGGAACTTTCAGTTGGACTATAAGTCTACAACCTTTCGTTTAATCCAAAACCTTATTCCCATTATGGCAACCTAGACATCATCCACTTTACTGTAAATAGCGGTGAGTTCGTATAAGTCATACGTTATCTTTTGATCATAACCTTCACCCATTATGTGCGTATAGAAATACGACATGTTTATGTATTAATAATATGATATTAATAAGTTTATTGTTATCGTATTAATAATTCGATTATCTTTATTATTTATTTAAGTGTATATAAGTTTAGGTTTATTATTATATATATTATTGTATTTTATGAATTAATAAAGTATATGTATGTATAATAGAGAAAGGAATTAATTAGTTATTATAAGTATTATTTTGATGTTTTATAATAATAGTAACAATATAATATTAATGTATTTATATGTATTTAATTAGTTTAGCGAATTATATACATATACGATTTAATTTGTTGATTAATTCCATTAGTCACCTAAAAAATTATGTTCATAATTTTTATAACTCTAGTTAGGCATATGAATCAGTAGAAACATTTACAAAAATAATTTTTTCAAGTTTTTATATTTATTTCCATTTTTCTTTGCATATGTTCTCGGTTTAGATTAAATCAAAAGTAATTAGGTAATAAATATCAAATCGACCTAAATAAATAATTTTATATTTTTTATAGGTTCTATATTCTATAAAAATGTTATAAAAATTATTAAATCAAATTTTATATCAAAATATTATTTATTTAATGTTTTCTAATTATTTAACCATTCTAATCGGCCTATAATTAAATAAATAGGAAAAACAATTTAAAATTAATTTTTATATTTTTTACAGTATCTAGTGATGCTACTAATCATATAAAATTTTTATAAAAATAGATTTAATACATGTTTGTATTTATTTTGTATTTTCTTTATTATTTCTCTCGGTTTAGAATAATGCAAAAGTAAATTCTATTTAAATACTAATCGACCCATTTATTTAATTTTTATAATTTTCTCTTATTTATAAAAGTATAGTAATCTAAAAAAAAAATTATAATTATTTTTATTACTGATTAATATTTTATCACGAATTTTTCATAGTTTTCGTGTTTAATTAGTAAGTAATTCGTAATTAAATATAAATAATATTCCAAAAATTCTAAAAATTATTTTCACATGTTCCTTAACAGTTCCAACTAATATTTATACAATTCTTACTGATCTTAATATATATATATATATATATATATATATATATATATATATATATATATATATATATATATAGCGATTTTGAATAAAATATAGAATATATATAAAATAGTAAATAAATTTTGATTTCAATTCTAATATTCTTTTTATGTTAATTTAAAGTTATGAAAATATTTTTTCCAGTTTTTAAGTACATATACTAATTTTTATTGATTTATAGTATATATGTACTAACCGAAACAAAAATAAAAATAAATATATATCATAACATATAAATTAATATTTCGAATTTAATAACTTATATGTGATTAATAGAATCTGTAAAAATTATTTTTACTAAATTTAATAATTTATAACTATTTAATACGATTTATATATTATTTTATGTAAACCGAAAGAAAAAAATAAAATAAAAAGAAGGAAAAGAAAGTACCTCAAATTTCTTCAAAATTTTGAGAGAAAGATTTAGGGGTTGTGTGAAAAATATATGAGTTTTAGGTTAGTATTTATAGGTAAAAATGGTAGGTGAAAAAGAAAAAAAATAATAAAATAAAAATTTCAAGAATGCCAATTTTGACAAAAATAAAAAAAAATGTGGAAAATATTTTTGATAAGATTGTTTTTGAAAAAAAAATAAAAAAAGTATTAGTCAAATTTCATGGGCTTGAATTGTATAAAAAAATCTTATTTTTTTAGCTACAAATATAAATATAAATATAAATACTAATTAAAATAACTTATCATTTAATTAATAATTATGTTACATGTAGTTTTATATATATAGTACTCATTAACATTAATATTAACTAAAGTTATTTTACATAATATATATAAACTTTAGTTAACAAAACGTGTCGACTAAAAATAAATATTTAATCAACGTCGAATTTAATTATATATTACGTATGGATAACAACCCTATAGTCAAATTAGTCAATTCAGGTATGGAAATATGAGGGTTGTTATAGTACCTACCCGTTAAAAGAAATTTCGTCCCGTAATTTAGTTGTTGCCATTAATCGGTGTTGTTTGTACATAGACGAGGATATTTACGTTTTATTTGGTTTTCACGTTCCCAGGTATGCTCGGGGCCTTGCGTGAATTCCAACGGATAGAATATTGTTCTGTTTCAAGAATTAAAATCATACAAACCATAATTTCTACAAGTTCTTCTATGAAGTGCATTTTATTATTAATGCGGAGATCATTCAAAATGATGATGTTATACAAGTCATTTCGGTAAATTGGATATATAAAATGTGTTATGAATAATATCGAGCTCATTTAAACCTTGAGCGTTTATGCCACCACGCTAGGGTAGACAAAATAGAGAGGAGTTCATGAAAATCATAGTCGTGAAATTTGATAGAGATCGTCATTGTTTACAACAAAAATGATGAATATGAGTTGAAAAATAGCGTTTTATCGCCTTTGAATAATATGGATAAAACGATTTGATTATAGGAAGAGTATAAACGAAGCTATCATAAAAGTTTGAAATAAGGAAATATCTGTTTGCCTTAACTTTTAACATAATTAAAGTTGATTTCCGGAATTCAAGGGATTTAAAGAAAATCTTTATAATCTGTATAAGATTTAATTCTCCAGTAATTAAGGAAATTAAAATTGCCTTAATTGTTGTGTCTGGAATTTTGCTATAAATTAGCTTATTTCGTCTCATTATCTTCACCACTTCTATACTTTCTTCCTCAATTCACACTTTCAAAAGATTTGTTAATATGCTCAATCCCGTATTGATTATTGTTATTATATTGACCATATATACAGTCATTCTTCTTTTTCATTTACCACCAGAGGAATTTGTTTTCTTCTACTATTCCTTTGGGGTTATAATGTTTTTAATTCTCCCGTGTCTTTACGTTGCAATACGCATTGATATACACGGTTTGTAATTTTCATGTTGTTATCGGGCTTTATATTTTCCCTTATATGTCGGAGCTCCGTGCTTTTGTTTTTCCTTCCCGACTTCAAGTCAAGCGAATAATGGTCCAGAATTTGTAGGTATGAAGTTTCGAATGAACCTAATGTTCTAAGCGTAATATCACGATTTGATTTGGTAAATTACCAGAATTACTGAGGATAGAACTATCAAGAATATATGTTCTTGATATGTTCAGAGATTAAGTAGAATGTAAAAGTCGTGTAACATGGCAAATGATGATTATAAAGTCTATGAATCATCATCTTCCATTAAAAATTTAGCATGACTTAGTGTAATATAATCATGTTGGCCTGACGTCATTATATTATACTAACTCATGCTTCAATTTCCAACATTTCTTCAAAACATTTATAATTTAAACTTGAATTTTACTGAATATAGAAACTAAAATAGTTTCCTTTATAAAGATATCGCAAAGAGATACTTAATTGTGGACAAGAATCGTTATGAAAATATCTTCAGAAATATAGAGGATATTTATAACGACATTTTGGAATTTCTAAGTTCGAAGGTTGATGAAGAAAAATTTTCCGCAAGCTTTTAACATAACTTCGGAGCAAGATATTCTCTAAAGATTTCATCGGATCCAGAATTACCTGGATTCTTTGAATATAGGGTTTGGTCCTTGTATTTGTCCTTGGTCTCCTCCATGGTTAGCTTAATCCTTTTTTTAGTTCCAAATTTTCTTTTGAGCTTTTCCAACGTACCATTTTTTATTATCAAACTTTTGGCCATTGAGACCATCTACAATTTTGCTGTTTCCTCTGCATTTAATGCAGCCATATTTGATTCATCGGTTATCAATCCGAGATGGTTTCAAGAAATTTCGTTTTTAGATGATTAAACGCTGATTGTAATCGTCAACGGATCTAATGGTTGATGAATAGGCGTTGTTGATTTCAAAAGTAATGAACGATAATTTCGGTGGTTTGATGTGATAATTCATCATAGAATACGAATGAATATAATTTATGAATGTAGTGATCTTTAGGAAGATTACACTTGCTAAAGCTTTACTTGGATTTCGATATGTCCAAATCAGAATAGGTTATTAAATTTGTATAAAAATGGTTGTTCTTTAGTGAACGGATACATATGTGGATGTAAGTAGTATAGTTACTAATTATTGAATCAGAATTTGAAGAATGTACAATGTAAGATATTAATGTGAGATATAAATATTTCTCGGGTTTTACCTACCCGTTAAAATATTTTCACAATTAACAGTTTGTACAAAAGGATTTTTAATTACAATCTTTATAAAGATATACATTTATATATGTATTCTTCACGTATAATATAGATTTAATGAGTTAATATACTATTAAACTCATTTGATTTGCGGTTGAAGCGAGAATAAATAATCTTCAAAACTTGAGAGATTACATAATCATCGCAGAATCTTTCTTTAATGAAGTTATGAATCAATACTCCATCGTTCATTGTTATTGATATACCTCGGTATATGATGTTGATTCTCGTGGAATTCTTGTGAAATTCACAAGGCACGAATGATGTTTTCTAAAGAGTTTTGAGTACATCGAAAATGAAAGTGTAAAACCAAACATGTATTTGAATAATACACTTAGTTTATTATGAAATGGAGTTTATTGTGATGAAGCAGTGATTAACGATTGTTAAGTCATTAACGAGGGATGTACATTATAGCATATTAGTGATATGAATTAACCAAGTAGTACATACTAGTTAAGATTCACACGTAATAGCTTAATACGAAAAGATTTATTATTGTTCCAAACCATATATATATATATATATATATATATATATATATATATATATATATATATATATATATATATATATATATATATATATATATAAAGTATACATATATAATTTTCAGGAAGAATGAGTCAATACATCTTAACTCATTATTACTAATATTCCTTGGTATCTATGGGGCGTATGATGTTGATATCCGAGGTACAGATTATGGTGTTTGTTTTTGGTGAAGTTGATGCTGTTGGTGGTGATGCTGTTGGTACTAGTGGTGATGCTGTTGGTACTGGTGGTGCTGCTGCTGGTGCTAGTAGGTTTCGCACCATATTCTTCAGAGCCACCACTCGAGCGAGAAGCTCATTGACTTCTTCTATTATTCCGGGGTGATTGGCGGTTCGGATAAGTGGATGAATAAGATCTAGAATTTTAGATATTATATATTCGTGACTGGATACCCTGGAAATGAGGGTGAAAATAGTGTTCCGAACGGGTTCGCCGGTAAGTGCTTCAGGTTCTTCACCAAGAGGTGAATTCGGTTGGTGGAAGGGATCACCTTCTTCTTGTCTCCATTGATTAAGTTTACTACGAACCCATCCCCAATTCATCCAAAGTAGATGATGACTAATTGGTTGGTTCATTCCGGTTACGCTGCCATTGGAGCTCGAGGAGTTCGAGGAATCAAGTGAGAAATCCATATTATCTGATCGGACTAAGGGTTTTTGTTATGAGATGAGTGTTGAATATTGAATGATATATTTGTCTTCTTGATATACGTATATATAGCAAAAAGATTTCCGTAATTTACGGAGAAAATTTAGGAAAAGTGTTAGACAAAGTTTATTAAGATAGATATGATAAGATATAATAAGATATGATGTGTCTATAATCCAATAATAGCAGTATGACATGTCGAGATCATAAAATGATAAGTATGTAATCTGATAATCTTTTGATTAAAGACTTTCAATTCGTAATGACCTATTCAGGTCTAGGGGCTTGAGCTATAGGATCCTTTAAATCGGTAATCCAAACCCTTCCATTCTAGAGTTTCGTAGACGCCATCCATCAAGAAAATTCAATAACGAGAAATAAAAGGTATACAAGTAATGAATATGAGTAGTGATGACATTATAATGTCTTTGAGATTCTCGATAACTCAATGACATTTTTCGGTTCGCAAACTGATGCATAAAGGCATAAAGCATATAGGTACGTGATATAACAAGGAGTTATATACGTTTGAGTATGAATAGTAACAAATATAGGAGTTTCAAAAATTCATGGATAATATTTCATGTAATACATATGTAATACACAAAACCATGATAAATGACATAGGAATGTCGAGAACGGTGTCGCATTTAAATGTGGTGGCGGAATTGAATAGTACTTAGGAGAATGAGCAAAGTTCTTAGATTGGCTCGGCATTCTAAGATAAGTAAAGTTTCTAAAGTATAGTGTAGCATTTAACAGTTAAAGGCAACAATTAAAGGCACTATAGTCAAAAAAAGTTGTAGTCCTACATTGCTAAGGTACCTAATTGTATAAGGCACACATAAAATGCAATCCTGGTTCTCTACAACAACCTGCTCTGATACCAATCTGTAAAACCCCGT
This sequence comes from Rutidosis leptorrhynchoides, assembly GCF_046630445.1. NCBI lineage: Eukaryota > Viridiplantae > Streptophyta > Magnoliopsida > Asterales > Asteraceae > Rutidosis > Rutidosis leptorrhynchoides. Next base: position 59,499,043 of record NC_092343.1, read on the forward strand.
CAAAATTGACATTGACGCAGATGTTAACTCTGGTCCCAATGCATGGCTTGACTTCTAAGAACATCAAAGTTCTACAGCGGAAGCATATTATATAAGTACCTGAGACAAAACATGCTTAAAAGTATCAACCAAAAGGTTGGTGAGTTCATAGGTTTATCATAAACAATGATTTTGATAATAATGATAGATCACAAGATTTAGTTTAAAGTTGATTGATATAGAAATATAAATCTAAAAGTGTTGCTGCAGTTTGTAATATCGCTACTAAACAAAATTTACCCTGTGACACCTTGTACTGTCAGTGTCGTGAAATCATTATTATGTAACCAAAAACCAGCGGTCAAATGGTTAGAGACGTTACTCTCAATAGGCCTACTCACAATAATTAAGTTTGCATATAAACGTAGCAATTAACGATATTACGTAGCAATTAACGATATTACGTTACGCTGGTCTAAAGAGTGATGTTGATGCTCGTGGAATTCTTGTGAAATTCACAAGGCACGAATGATGTTTTCTAAAGAGTTTTGAGTACATCGAAAATGAAAGTGTAAAACCAAACATGTATTTGAATAATACACTTAGTTTATTATGAAATGGAGTTTATTGTGATGAAGCAGTGATTAACGATTGTTAAGTCATTAACGAGGGATGTACATCATAGCATATTAGTGATATGAATTAACCAAGTAGTACATACTAGTTAAGATTCACACGTAATAGCTTAATACGAAAAGATTTATTATTGTTCCAAACTATATATATATATATATATATATATATATATATATATATATATATATATATATATATATATATATATATATATATATATATATATATATATATATATATATATATATAAGTATACATATATAATTTTTAGGAAGAATGAGTCAATACATCTTAACTCATTATTACTAATATTCCTTGGTATCTATGGGGCGTATGATGTTGATATCTGAGGTACAGATTATGGTGTTTGTTGTTGGTGAAGCTGATGCTGTTGGTGGTGATGCTGTTGGTACTGGTGGTGATGCTGGTTATGCTGCTGGTGCTGCTGATGGTGCTCGTAGGTTTCGCACCATATTCTCCAGAGCCACCACTCGAGTGCGAAGCTCATTGACTTCTTCTATTATTCCGGGGTGATTGGCGGTTCGGACAAGTGGATTAATAAGATCTAGAATTTTAGATATTATATATTCGTGACTAGATACCCTGGAAATGAGGGTGAAAATAGTGTTCCGAACGGGTTCGCCGGTAAGTGCTTCAGGTTCTTCACCAAGAGGTGAATTCGGTTGGTGGAAGGGATCACCTTCTTCTTGTCTCCATTGATTAAGTTTACTACGAACCCATCCCCAATTCATCCAAAGTAGATGATGACTAATTGGTTGGTTCATTCCGGTTACACTGCCATTAGAGCTCGAGGAGTTCGAGGAATCAAGTGAGAAATCCATATTATCTGATCGGAATAAGGGTTTTTGTTATGAAATGAGTGTTGAATATTGAATGATATATTTGTCTTCTTGATATACATATATATAGCAAAAAGATTTCCGTAATTTACGGAAGAAATTTAGGAAAAGTGTTAGACAAAGTTTATTAAGATAGATATGATAAGATATAATAAGATATGATGTGTCTATAATCCAATAATAGCAGTATGACGTGTCGAGATCATAAAATGATAAGTATGTAATCTGATAATCTTTCGATTAAAGACTTTCAATTTGTAATGTCCTATTCAGGTCTAGGGGCTTGAGCTATAGGATCCTTTAAATCGGTAATCCAAACCCTTCCATTCTAGAGTTTCGTATACGCCATCCGTCAAGAAAATTCAATAACGAGAAATAAAAGGTATACAAGTAATGAATATGAGTAGTGATGACATTATAATGTCTTTGAGATTCTCGATAACTCAATGACATTTTTCGGTTCGCAAACTGATGCATAAAGGCATAAAGCATATAGGTACGTGATATAACAGGGAGTTATATACGTTTGAGTATGAATAGTAATAAATATAGGAGTTTCAAAAATTCATGGATAATATTTCATGTAATACATATGTAATACACAAAACCATGATAAATGACATAGGAATGTCGAGAACGGTGTCGCATTTAAATGTGGTGGCGGATTTGAATAGTACTTAGGAGAATGAGCAGAGTTCTTAGATTGGCTCGACATTCTAAGATAAGTAAAGCTTCTAAAGTATAGTGTAGCATTTAACAGTTAAAGGCAACAATTAAAGGCACTATAGTCAAAGGAAGTTGTAGTCCTACATTGCTAAGGTACCTAATTGTATAAGGCACACATAAAATGCAATCCTGGTTCTCTACAATAACCTGCTCTGATACCAATCTGTAACACCCCGTCAAAATTGACATTGACGCAAATGTTAACTCTGGTCCCAGTGCATGGCTTGACTTCTAAGTACATCAAAGTTCTACAGCGGAAGCATAATATATAAGTACCTGAGACAAAACATGCTTAAAAGTGTCAACCAAAAGGTTGGTGAGTTCATAGGTTTATCATAAACAATGATTTTGATAATAATGATAGATCACAAGGCACGAATGATGTTTTCTAAAGAGTTTTGAGTACATCGAAAATGAAAGTGTAAAACCAAACATGTATTTGAATAATACACTTAGTTTATTATGAAATGGAGTTTATTGTGATGAAGCAGTGATTAACGATTGTTAAGTCATTAACGAGGGATGTACATTATAGCATATTAGTGATATGAATTAACCAAGTAGTACATACTAGTTAAGATTCACACGTAATAGCTTAATACGAAAAGATTTATTATTGTTCCAAACCATATATATATATATATATATATATATATATATATATATATATATATATATATATATATATATATAAGTATACATATATAATTTTTAGGAAGAATGAGTCAATACATCTTTACTCATTATTACTAATATTCCTTGGTATCTATGGGGCGTATGATGTTGATATCCGAGGTACAGATTATGGTTTTTGTTGTTGGTGAAGCTGATGCTGTTGGTGGTGATGCTGTTGGTACTGGTGGTGATGCTGGTTATGCTGCTGGTGCTCGTAGGTTTCACACCATATTCTCCAGAGCCACCACTCGAGCGCGAAGCTCATTGACTTCTTCTATTATTCCGGGGTGATTGGCGGTTCGAACAAGTGGATGAATAAGATCTAGAATTTTAGATATTATATATTCGTGACTGGATACCCTGGAAATGAGGGTGAAAATAGTGTTCCGAACGGTAGACGTTTTGTCAAAGGTTGGTTCAATAAATATAATTGGATAGAGTATAGTATGAAGGCGGATAGAGCATATTATTTGTGTTGCTACTTATTTAGAGATCATATTGGCCACCAAGGTGGTTGTGAGGCATTTGTAACGGACGGGTTCAATAATTGGAAAAAGACCGAGAGACTTAAAGAGCATGTTGGACATGTAAATAGTTTTCATAATAAAGCACTACAAAAGTGCGAATCTTTAAAGAAACCAAATGAATCTGTTGCCAACGCTTTTCATAAGCAAGATGAAAAATCAAAAAAAGAGAATCGAATGCGGTTGAGTGCTACGATTTCTGTTTGTAGGTATTGTTTGAAATGTGCACTACCATTCCGTGGTCATGATGAGTCGGAAACATCTATTTATAAGGGAAATTTCTTGGAATTGATGGACTTTATCTTATTTCATAATGAGGAACTCCGTAAGCTACCGAAAGCTCCGGGGAATAACAAATTGATTTCTTCTTATATTCAAAAGGATATTGTTAAGTGCTTTAAACAAGAAGTACTTGATTGTATCTTTAAAGATATTTGTGATGATGTGTTTGCGTTATTAGTTGACGAGTCTAGCGATGTATCTAAAAAGGAACAAATGGCTATTGTATTACGATATGTTAATGCACAAGGACTTGTTAAAGAGAGACTTGTGGGCCTTGTTCATGTAAAGGATACATCCTCTTTGTCTCTTAAATCTTCCATTGATTATTTTTTTTTCAAACATAAAGTGAGCATGGAACAATTGAGAGGTCAAGTGTGACAACCCGGAAATTTCCGAGTTGATTTAAACAAAAAAACTTTATATGATTTCATTAAATTTCGACTGTTTCCGACGATTCACGAACAATTATTTGAAAATAATTACGCATTAATTTGATATATTAATATTATTATTATTAAAATCCTTTTTAAACAAGATATCAATAATTAATATCTTTATTATCAGTATTGTTATTATGAATAATAAAAAAAAATATTGACAAATATTCTTGGAAAAGTAGTAAATCAATTTGTTTATTTTAAAAAATATATATATATATATAAAAAACTCCTTAAAATAGATCATTCGAGTGACTTGCATGTTAGCGATGAAGTTTGGGCGAGATTGTACAACATCTTTGTTAAGAATTATAACCCGAACATTCTTAAACTAGAAGCTTACTATAAGTGGAAGTTTTTCATAAATAGTAGGTTTCCAAAAATAGAAACTTTTGAGAAATAGGAACTTTTCTCGAAAACCGTCACTGTCAATATAGTTGCTATATTAATAAACATACTTTATGTCAAGTTAGACATTAACTAATCAAACGTTATACCTCAAGGTTGATATCCAGATCACTTACTTGCTTTACTTTCCTTCTTGCATGGAATACTTCAACTGCTATTTAGTGTGAGTTCATCTGCTCCCTTTTTATATATTTTTGGGCTGAGAATACATGCGTAACTTTTATAACTGTTTTACACGTATCAACTATTAAACTGTGATATGTTGGGCTATGACCAGCAAGTCCCTAACCGACAAGTATAAATGATAACTTGTACGGGGCAAACTTGAAAGTCTAGTCTAAATATCAGTACCAACTATTAAACTGTGATATGTTGGGCTATGACCAGCAAGTCCCCAACTGACAAGTATAAACGATAACTTGTACGGGGTAAACTTAAAAGTCTAGTCTAAATATCAGTACCAACTATTAAACTATGCTATACCCGGCTATGTCCGACTAAGTCCCTACAGTGATATTTTTAATTGCTGCGGCATTCTTAATTATTGGGGATAGGCCTATCGGGAGTAACGTCCCCGATACATTTGACTAAGTCTTTGTATTACTTGATAATGAAATTAAACGACAAGGACAGAACAACTTGTCGCGGGGCAAACAACGTTTAGTCTAAATATCACGCACTGGCATAACTTTTTGATCCTGCGGGAGATCAACTTGACTGGATCTTGCGAGATCTACTTTACAAACTAAATCTTGTGGTCTAACACTATTACTGAAATCATTATTTATGACAAACCTATGAACTCACTCAACCTCGTGTTGACTTTTAAAGCATGTTTATTCTCAGGTACTTAAATATTGCTTCCGCTGTATATCTACTGCTTTGATGATGATTGCTTGCTATGCTTGGAGTCTTCATTACATATCATATCAATTAAATACATATTTATCTTCCGCTGTAAAACTCAACAAAACGTCTCATGTAGAGTCATTCTCGTTTATACAACTCTGATTTGATATAATTAGTCAGAAATACCTCAGGCCCTATTTGGGGGTGTGATAGATTGGTATCAGAGCAGGTTGTTGTAGAGAACCATGATTGCATTTTATGTGTGCCTTATACAATTAGGTACCTTAGCAATGTAGGACTACAACTTTCCTTGACCGTAGTGCCTTTACTTGTTGCCTTTAACTGTTAAATGCTACACTATACTTTAGAAACTTTACTTATCTTAGAATACCGAGCCAACCTAAGAACTCTGCTCACTTTCCTAAGTATTATCCAATTACGCCACCGCATTTAAATGCGACACCATGATTTCTGAAATTCTTGACATTCCTATGTCATCTATCATGGTTTTGTGTATTACATATGTATTACATGAAATATTATCCATGATTTTTGAAACTCCTATAATTGTTACTATTTATACTCAAACGTATATAACTCCCTGTTATATCACGTACCTATATGCCTTATACCTTTATGCATCTGTTTGCGAACCGGAAAATGTCATTGGGTTATCACAGTATACGAATTGAAAGTCTTTAATCGAAAGATTATTAGATTACATACTTATCATTTTATAATCTCGACACGTCATACTGCCATTATTGGAGTATAGACAAATCATATCTTATCATATCTATCCTAATAGACCTTGTCTACCACTTTTCCTAAATTTCCTCCGTAAATTACAAAAATATTTTTGCTATAAATACGTATTCAAGGAGACGAATATATCATTCAGTATTCAATACCCATTTCATATCAAACCCTATTCCAAACACATAATATGAATTTCTCGAACTCCTCGAGCTCTAATGGCAGCGTAGCCGACTCAATCAATGGAGGCAAGAAGAAGGTGATCCCTTCCACCAACCGAATTCACCCCTTGGCGAAGAACCTGAAGCGCTTATTGGCGAACCAGTCCGAAACACCATTTTCTCTCTTCTTTCCAGGGTATCCCGTCACGAATATATAATATCGAAGATTCTAGATCTTATTCACCCCCTTGTTCCAACCGCCAATCATCCCGGAATAGTAGAAGAAGTCAACGATCTTCGCGCTCGAGTGGTGGCTCTAGAGAATATGGTGCGAATTCTACAAGCATCAGCAGCACCAGCAGCATAACCATCACCACCAGTACCATCCACCAACATCACCAACACCGTAAGCATCGTAAGCAACATCAGCATCACCACCAACAGCATCAGCTTCATCAACAACAACATCCGCATCCCACGCCTCAACATCACACTCAGTACCTCAAACATCAACATCATACGCCCATAGATACCAAGGAATATTAGTAATAATGAGTTAAGATGTATTGACTCATTCTTCGTGAAGGATTATATATGTATACCTTATATATATATATATATATATATATATATATATATATATATATATATATATATATATATATATATATATATATATATATATATATATATATATATATATATATATATATATGATTTGGAACAATAATAAATCTTGTCGTACTAAGCAATTAAGTGTGAATCTCAACTAGTATGTACTACTTGGTAAATTCATATCACTAATATGCTATGATGTACACCCTTCGTTAATGACTTAACAATTGTTAATCACTGCTTCAACACAATAAACTCCATTTCATAATAAATCAAGTGTAACGATGAATGTACTGATTCATAACTTCATTAGCGAAATATTTCGCGACAATTATGAAATCTCTAAGGTTTTGGAGATTATTCATTCTCGTTTCAACCGTAAATCAAATGAGTTAATATTATACTAACTCATTAAATCCATGATTACATCTGAAGGAAAATATATATGTATGTATATTTTCATAAAGACTGTAATTAAAACTCTTTTTTACAAACTGTTAATTGTGAAAATATTTTAACGGGTAGGTAATACCCTAGAAATATTTATATCTCACATTAATATGTTACATTGTACATTCTTCAATTCTGATTCTCATGAATTGTATTCATTCATATTCTATGATGAATTATCATATCAAACCACCAAAATTATCATTCATTACTTTTAAAATCAAAAACGCCTATTCGTTAACCATTAGATCCATTGGCGATTACAATCAGCGTTTAATCATCTAAAAATAAAATTTCTTGAAACCATCTCGGATTGATAACCAATGATTCAGATATGGTAGCATTAAATGCAGAGGAAACAGAAGAATTTTCCTCGTCATTGGATCTTAGGAATTCTAAGATATCACCGTATCTTTCATTATAAATATCCTCTATATTTCTGAAGATATCTTCATAATGATTCTTGACCGCAATTAATTGTCTCCTTGCGATATCTTTATCACATCATAAAGGAAACTGATTTAGTTTCTATATTCTGTAAAATTCAAGTTTAAATTATGAATGATTTGAAGTAGTGTTGGGAATTGAAGTATGAGTTAGTATAATATAATGACGTCAGGCCAACGTGATTATATTACAGTAAGTCATGCTAAATTTTTAATGGAAGATGATGATTCATAGACTTTATAATCATCATTTGCCATGTTACACGACTCTTACTTTCTACTTAAATCTCTAAACATATCAAGAACATATTTTCTTGATAGTCCTATCTTTCCGGATATTCTGGTAATTTAACAAATCAAATCGTGCTATTACCTTTCCTTCTGCTTTGTATATTATGATCATTCGAAACTTCATACCTATGAATTCTGGACCATTACTTGCTTTACGAAAGCATGAAGCTTCGACATATAAGGGAAAATATAAAGCCCGATAACAACACTGAAATTACAAACCGTGTATATCAATGCGTATAGCAATATAAAGACACGGGAGAACTAAAAACACAATAAATCCTAGAGCATAATAGAAGTAAACAGACTCCTCTGGTGGGAGTTGGAAAAGAAGGAAGATTGTGGCGATAACCAATATAAGGTCAAGAATAAGAACTAGATTGAGCATATTAACAAATTGATAATGCTAAAAACGAACATATATTTCATAGCATTATTCCTCAAGAAAAACAAGCTTTTAGTTGCAATTGTTCTATTTACAAGTGATATTCGTTTAAATAATAAAAGGTGAAGACAAAAGACAGATTCGACGAATTAAAGACGCAAATGACCAAAAAGCTCAAAAGTACAAAAGACAATCAAAGAGGTTCCAATTATTGATAAGAAACGTCTCGAAATTACAAGAGTACAAGATTCAAAACGCAAAGTACAAGATATTAAATTGTACGCAAGGACGTTCGAAAATCCGGAACCGGGACCAGAGTCAACTCTCAACGCTCGACGCAACGGACTAAAAATTACAAGTCAACTATGCACATAAATATAATATAATATTTAAATAATTCTTATAATTATTTAATATATTATATTTATTTATAAAACCGTCGGTAAACAAAGAGCCAAAAGCTGGTGAGCTGTATTTACAAACTCCGTGACTCGCGGAGTTTGAAGGCAAAATGGGCCGCGAGTCGCGGAGGCCCAAATTCTGAAAGTCCCTATAAAGCCAACCGAATTCTGATCATTTTTCACACTCTTAATCCTTTTTCTTCTTCTCTCATAATACGTAAATATTTATATTTATATTTTAATTTTAATTTTAATTTTAATTTTAAATCCTAATAATAAGGGTATGTTAGCAAATGTTGTAAGGGTGTAAGTCAAAATTCTGTCCGTGTAACGCTACGCTATTTTTAATCATTGTAAGTTATGTTCAACATTTTTAATTTAATGTCTCGTAGCTAAGTTATTATTATGCTTATTTAAAACGAAGTAATCATGATGTTGGGCTAATTACTAAAATTGGGTAATTGGGCTTTGTACCATAATTGGGGTTTGGACAAAAGAACGACACTTGTGGAAATTAGACTATGGGCTATTAATGGGCTTTATATTTGTTTAACTAAATGATAGTTTGTTAATGTTAATATAAAGATTCACAATTGGGCGTCCCTATAAATTACCATATACACTCGATCGGACACGATGGGCGGGGTATTTATATGTACGAATAATCGTTCATTTAACCGGACACGGGAATGGATTAATAGTCACTAGAATAATTAAAACAGGGGTGAAATTATGTACAAGGACACTTGGTATAATTGATAACAAAATATTAAAACCTTGGGTTACACTCAGTTGACATCCTGGTGTAATTATTAAACAAAGTATTAAAATCTTGTTACAGTTTAAGTCCCCAATTAGTTGGAATATTTAACTATGAGTATAAGAATAATTTGACGAGGATACTCGCACTTTATATTTATGACTGATGGACTGTTATGGACAAAAACCAGACGGACATATTAAATAATCCAGGACGAAGGACAATTAACCCATGGGCATAAAACTAAAATCAACACGTCAACCATCATGATTACGGAAGTTTAAATAAGCATAATTCTTTTATTTCATATTTAATTTCCTTTATTTTATATTTAATTGCACTTCTAATTATCGCATTGTTATTGTTATTGTATTTAATTGCACTTTTAATTATCGTACTTTTTAATTACCGCAAGTTTATTTTATCGTACTTTTATTATTCGCAATTTCATTATCGTCATTTACTTTACGCTTTAATTTAAGTCTTGTATTTATTTTTAATATTTTATATTTGGTTTTAACTACGACTAAAGTTTTAAAATCGACAAACCGGTCATTAAACGGTAAAAACCCCCCTTTATAATAATAATATTACTTATATATATATATATATATATTTGTATTTTTATAAAAGTAAACTAATATAGCGTTAAGCTTTGTTTAAAAAGATTCCCTGTGGAACGAACCGGACTTACTAAAAACTACACTACTGTACGATTAGGTACACTGCCTATAAGTGTTGTAGCAAGTTTAAGTATATCCATTCAATAAATAAATAAATATCTTGTGTAAAATTGTATCGTATTTAATAGTATTTCCTGCTAAAATTAATAGTATTTTATATACTACTCTGCTAAAACATCACAAATCTTTTAGAAGTATGAATTGAGGAAGAAAGTATAGAAGTGGTGAAGATAATGAAACGGAAGAAGCTAATTTATAGCGAAATTCCAGACACAACAATCGAGGCAATTCACCGCATTTAATCAAAGAAAATCCTAATTTTCGTAATTACCGGAGAATCAAATCTTATAAAGATTATGAAGATTTCTTTAAATCCCTTAAATTCCGGAAATCAACTTTAACCATATCAAAAGTTAAGGCAAATATTTAATTTCCTCATTTCAATCTTTTATGATAGCTTCGTTTATACTCTTCCTATAATCGAATCGTTTTATCCACATTATTCAAAGGTGATAAAACTCTATTTTTCAACTCATATTCATCATTACAATATCCATGTTGTAAACAATGACGATCTCTATCAAATTTCATGACCGTGATTTTCACGAACTCCTCTCTATTTTGACTACCCTAATATTGTGGCATAAACGCTCAAGGTTTAAATAAGCTCACTATTATTTATAATACATTTCATGTGTATTGAAATGCTTGTATAGCGTCATTATCTCTTTCTGATAAAACCTAATCAATGACACTCTTGTTAAATCCTTTAGATAACCTCCGCATTAATAATAAAATGCACTTCGTAAAATTTATGAATCATAAGATTTAAAACGCTCGGAACAAAACAATATTCTATCCGTTGGATTTCACGCAAGGCCCCGAGTATACCTGAAAACCAAATAAAACGAAAATATCCTCACCTGTTTACAAACAACGCCGATGGATGGCAACAACTAAAATTTCGGGACGAAATTTCTATTAACAGGGGGATACTGTGACAACCCGGAAATTTCCGAGTTGATTTAAATAAAAAAACTTTATATGATTTCATTAAATTTCGACTGTTTCTGACGATTCACGAACAATTATTTGTAAATAATTACGCATTAATTTGATATATTAATATTATTATTATTATTATTAATATCCTTTTTAAACAATATATCAATAATTAATATCTTTATTATCAGTATTGTTATTATGAATAAAAAAAAAATATTGACAAATATTCTTGGAAAAGTAGTAAATCAATTTGTTTATTTTAAAAAAATATATATATATATACAAAACTCCTTAAAATAAATGATTTTTTTAATAAAATAAATAAATAAATTACTTTTTAATTAAAAATTATAATGGAAAACTACTTTTATTATTTTATTTTGTGCATTATCCCATGACCTAACATTTAATACTTTTGAATTTTAAAATCCCATTAAAAATTAAAATATTTCTTTTTCTTTTAATTATTTTATTCTTTTTACCTAATTTTTTCAAGTATAAATACCCCTCATTTCTCATTCAAACTCACACCAAAATTTCTCTCATTCTCTCTTTGAAGAATTACTACTAGTAAGTATTCTTTTCTTACTTTTTACTTTTTACTTTTTACTTTTTACTATTTACTTCGATTTATTATTTTTTTACCGAAACATGTAAATAATGTTATAAATTATATGCAATTAAAATTAAAATAAATAACATGTTATAATTAGTAATATATGTTACTAAAAATTATAAAAGTATTTTTATGAATTAATATATAGGAGTTATAATTAAAATCGAATTAATGAATATATATATATGTATATACGCACCTAACGTGAAGGTTATAATTGAAGATAGCGTACAAATACTACAAACATCACCGCTACTTGTGGCCTAGGGTGATCCTTGTTACCATTATGGGATGCTTGTGGATCTCGAATGCCAAGACTTAGATTCTGGTCAAGAGATCCTGGGCCGCTCGGTAACAATAGATCATTCGAGTGACTTGCATGTTAGCGACGAAGTTTGGGCGAGATTGTACAACATCTTTGTTAAGAATTATAACCCGAACATTCTTAAACTAGAAGCTTACTATAAGTGGAAGTTTTTCATAAATAGTAGGTTTCCAAAAATAGAAACTTTTGAGAAATAGGAACTTTTCTCGAAAACCGCCACTGTCAATATAGTTGCTATATTAATAAACATACTTTATGTCAAGTTAGACATTAACTAATCAAACGTTATACCTCAAGGTTGATATCCAGATCACTTACTTGCTTTACTTTCCTTCTTGCGTGGAATACTTCAACTGCTATTTAGTGTGAGTTCATCTGCTCCCTTTTTATATATTTTTGGGCTGAGAATACATGCGCAACTTTTATAACTGTTTTACACGTATCAACTATTAAACTGTGATATGTTGGGTTATGACCAGCAAGTCCCCAACCGACAAGTATAAACGATAACTTGTACGAGGCAAACTTGAAAGTCTAGTCTAAATATCAGTACCAACTATTAAACTGTGATATGTTGGGCTATGACCAGCAAGTCCCCAACCGACAAGTATAAACGATAACTTGTACGGGGTAAACTTAAAAGTCTAGTCTAAATATCAGTACCAACTATTAAACTATGCTATACCCGGCTATGTCCGACTAAGTCCCTACAGTGATATTTTTAATTGCTGCGGCATTCTTAATTATTGGGGATAGGCCTATCGGGAGTAACGTCCCCGATACATTTGACTAAGTCTTTGTATTACTTGATAATGAAATTAAACGACAAGGACAGAACAACTTGTCACGGGGCAAACAACGTTTAGTCTAAATATCACGCACTGGCATAACTTTTTGATCCTGCGGGAGATCAACTTGACTGGATCTTGCGAGATCTACTTTACAAACTAAATCTTGTGGTCTAACACTATTACTGAAATCATTATTTATGACAAACCTATGAACTCACTCAACCTCGTGTTGACTTTTTAAGCATGTTTATTCTCAGGTACTTAAATATTGCTTCCGCTGTATATCTACTGCTTTGATGATGATTGATTGCTATGCTTGGAGTCTTCATTATATATCATATCAATTAAAGACATATTTATCTTCCGCTGCAAAACTCAACAAAACGTCTCATGTAGAGTCGTTCTCGTTTATACAACTCTGATTTGATATAATTAGTCACAAATACCCCAGGCCCTATTTGGGGGTGTGATATCAAGGTTATGATGGATCAAGCAACATGCGAGGCGAGTTCAATGGTTTAAAAGCAAAAATCTTGGAGGAAAATGAATCGGCATATTATGTGTAATTTGTGCGATCGAAAGAGAAGCTCTAGCTGAAGTTAAAGATGAAGATGTAATTGAGCGTTTTAATCATATGTTACGTAGAGGAATATACTAGTTTTTGGTACATTTTGTGCAGTTTTTTGTTACATTTGGTGGGAAAAAAATTGTAGCTTTTGTTGAATTTTTTTTGCCCCCGGTGACTTGGAATCCTGGTTCCGCCACTGTTCATGAAACTATACGTAACAAATTAATCCCTAAAAACATTGAAATATTTGCTTGGAAATCACTTCGCAGACAGATTCCAACCCGAGTGGAGTTAGATAAAAGAATATATCGACCTCAACTCGGTGAGATGCCTAATGTGCGATGATGATTTAGAGATGGCCGAACACGCTATCGTGTTTTGTAAATGCGCTATGGAAGTTTGGTCGCGGGTCTTCAATTGGTGGAAACTAAATAGCGTATCCACACTTTCCGTTCAAGAGATGTTTAGCGACGCTAGCCCATTTTCAAACATGAATGGAAAAGGTGCGATTTGACAAACGGTAAAATGGGTGAGCGGTTATTCCATATGGAAAAATCGAAATCATAAGGTATTCGGCAATAAATCTTCTCCTAGTTCGGTCATACTTGATGAGATACAGTGCAAAATTTTCAAGTGAATTACAAAAAGTGTCGCTATCGTGTTGGGTAACCAACCCGGGCTCGTGTGATTTCTCAACACCACAAGAAGGGGTTGGCTAATATAATACGATTATAACTTCATGCTTTATTTCTATATGCTGTTATATAGCTAAAAGTTTTTGATTTGGTTGTATGTTTATGTTTATTTCGTTTTCTCCTTCCATGGCTTACATAATGGATGTATTGTATGTCTCGTTGTAAGTTGTTATAGTAATGCAATAAACTTGTTGCCTTTTAAAAAAAATGGCTTATTTATTTCTTCTTAGGTACATCATACATTTATTACTCCCAGAACAACAAGAACTAACTTGAAACAACATTATAACAAGAAATTTTACAAGTGATAGTAACTTTAGTATTTATTTAAATATAGGTATGACAAGGCGCCTGCTAGCCTTTGCATTGATACCGTGGTTAACCAATATTAGGAGTTCGAATGACCCTCCCGCGAGAGTTCACCCATACCCATACACGGTCGCAACTGAAATCTTCAGTAGTTGAAGTTCCGTCCAATAACACGATTGCATCGACCCGTCGATTCTGTCTCTCGATCGTAGCTGCTGCAGATTCTCCGGTTGCTCCTACCAGCTCTGGCCATGAACTCTTTCCTATATCCCATTAAAAACAAACACAAGTCATTTACTCAATCTTGAAACACAAATGTTTGTTCAAATATTAAAAACAGATAAACTGGTAGTTTTTTTCCTCTTACCCGGCGAAGGGAATATTCAGCTTAATCAGGTTATCCGTGATCGTTTCCGACCCTTTTCCCTAGCCATCCCAGTTAATTTAACTAATTTGAAGGTTAGTAACTGAATTTACCTTGACACACTGACATTCTTGGATGAGTATATTGAAGAATATTGAAAATTTATGGTATAAATAGATGCAAAGGCTAATTGAAGAGGTATAGAATGGGTTGTACAATATGCATCAAGGTTTGTACTTTCTCTTTTGGGTTGGCAATATCTCAAATTTTCAGTAGTTCCATTTGGGATGGCAATCTTTGAGCAGTTTCATTTTTCCATTTGGGTTGGCAAAAGTCAAACTACCACTTTTGCTGACTTTCTTAGTTGACTTTTTAAGTTGGACATTATCATAGTCATTTTAAGATTGAGTTGAACTGACCATTGATTAGATAATTAATTACTGTATAAATTTCTAGTTTTACTACTAAATCTGGGGTGTAAACCAGTATAACAGATAACAGATATAACATATATTTGAAACTTTACTTATGAAGACTTCAAATTTCTCGACGAAAAAAGAAAGGAATTTGCGTTGATTCACATTATATACACAAATGAGCATATCATTCACTTATGACCTAAGACCGATACTAAGATATGAAGAACACTAAACGAAAAAGTATAGCCTATTTTTGAAAGAATATACAAATTAATGAAAAACGATTTTTATATGTATAAACAGCTGCAAGCCTGCAACGGATCATGAACAATGTGAAGGCTTTTCGACTTCCACTTGATGAAAAAAGAAATGATCTTTTAATGAAACAACAACGTGTTCGCATCAAGCATTATAAGCAAAAAGGCAATTCGATCTATGTCCACCTTAGCAGTCAGCATGCATCTAAAACATCAGTTAACACATCAATGTAAGAGTAAAAAATTTGGATAATCATTTTGTTCCAAGATTGAATTTTTAGGCTAACAACTCTATATATATCATTAACAGATAAAAATAATAATAATAAAAAAATTGTGATAAAATATCAAGTATGAAGAGCTAATAGAAAAGCTCTAGTGTAATAATATAAATTCCTCATAAAAATCCTTATTAATAGTATGCATTACCATAACAATTGTTTTTCAAGAGAAATATATATTTTAGGCTTTTTACCCTTCAAAAGTTTATTTTAGAGCAAGAGTGTGCATACCCAATAGCAAAATGATTAATCATTAATCAGTAACAATAACCAACTTTATGCATAATGATAGATTTTTCTAACGACAGCCGTTAGGACTGTGTTACTATGCTTAAAATACTTGTAAATTTTCAATAACCACCATCTGAAAGTCAACATAACCCCTAAGAACAATTTTTTTTAAAGCACCTTAACGACAGCCCTAAAAGCTGTTGTAGAAAAATCCTAATAATTATCTATTTCCATACTTAACAAATAATTGTAAAAAAATGGCACATACCTTAACATTGTTGATAATTGTAGCTTCAAGAGACCGCTTAACATCTTCGATCAAACCTAACCCTCCTCGAATCATGTAAATGATGTGCAATTTCTTGAACAAATTCTAATCCTCCTTTACTTTGTGGCGTATTACACGCACGTTCAAGAAAATCACGATCAGCTTCAAGGGTTTCGAGCCTCTCGTTAAGATCTAAAATATCATTTTCAAGTGTACCAACATCAACTTCATCATCTGTTAACAAACCGTTATCAGTTACATTACCATTAGAAAATCTGATAACGACTGTAAAATGCACTTCTTTTCTCCCTCAAGCCCTAAAATAAACGAAGAATTCACTTCAATGTGAAAATTGAGACAAATTGCTGTGATTTTTATACTGTGATTTTTTTTTAAGTATACACAGCTGCAATGGATTAGGAACATGGTGAAGGCTTTCAAATTTGGTTTCGGCTTCCTCTTGCTAAAAATAACAATTATATTCTTATGAAATAAGGTGTCCGGATCAAGCATCATAAACATTATGGTGAAGAAGGAGAATCAGATT
Organism: Rutidosis leptorrhynchoides; assembly: GCF_046630445.1. Taxonomy (NCBI): domain Eukaryota; kingdom Viridiplantae; phylum Streptophyta; class Magnoliopsida; order Asterales; family Asteraceae; genus Rutidosis; species Rutidosis leptorrhynchoides. Next base: position 59,516,043 of record NC_092343.1, read on the forward strand.
TTATAATACAAGAATTGTTCAAAATACTAGATTCTTATGGTATGAGTCAGAAGAGTTAATTTAGAAAATAATTTGGTTCCAAGATTAAATTTTTAAACTAACAAGAATCAAATTTGATATGGTTCCATATTTCGTGCGTGCATCATATAAGAAGAATGTGTAGCAGGTTGTTAAACAACCGGAGTATCTTCTTCTAAATGCTCCGGTTCTTGATGATCCTTTAGTTTCTGCGCAAACCTACTCTAAAAGACTCCGTACAATATTTCCAAGTATTATGATTTTCTACGCACATTGAATGTGTCATTAACAGGCATTTCATCAACAGTTTATATGCACCCAAAACAGCTCGAGCACTTGAAACGATAGTCTAGTCGAACCTAAAAAATTAAATGCACCCAAAAACAGGTAACCTGGTTTGGACATTTACTCGAGCATTTGGAACGATAGTCTGGTCGAACCAAAAAAAATTAAATGCGCCGAAAAACAGGTAGCCTGGTTTGGACATTTCCTTGAACACTTGCAACGATAGACTAGTCGGACGCACTTGAACGATAGTCTAGTCGAACCAAAAAAAATTAAATGTACCGAAAAACAGGTAGCCTGGTTTGGACATTTCCTTGAAAACTTGCGACGATAGACTAGTCGGACCAAAAAAATTATTTGTCTGTCAGACAACCATGTAACCATGCCAGAACCCATCAGATGATTTTCTACGCACATTGAATGTGTCATTAACAGGCATTTCATCAACAGTTTATATGCACCCAAAACAGCTCGAGCACTTGAAACGATAGTCTAGTCGAACCTAAAAAATTAAATGCACCCAAAAACAGGTAACCTGGTTTGGACATTTACTCGAGCATTTGGAACGATAGTCTGGTCGAACCAAAAAAAATTAAATGCGCCGAAAAACAGGTAGCCTGGTTTGGACATTTCCTTGAACACTTGCAACGATAGACTAGTCGGACGCACTTGAACGATAGTCTAGTCGAACCAAAAAAAATTAAATGTACCGAAAAACAGGTAGCCTGGTTTGGACATTTCCTTGAAAACTTGCGACGATAGACTAGTCGGACCAAAAAAATTATTTGTCTGTCAGACAACCATGTAACCATGCCAGAACCCATCAGATGAGTTGGCAACGATCCTCTACCGAGCCATGGTCGAAACTCGAAACAATAGGCTATGTTAATCACGCTCTAGTTACATGGTCCTGATTCATCAACCAGACATGAGTTTCTGTCTTCTTAGGAGTCAAGAATAAGAGGTACGAACCTATAGAACAGATCATGTTCAAGTAAGGTCGTGCTTGTTGTCATCTACGTGGCTATTATATAGAGCTGATGTTTTGTAAGTACAACCGATGTGGGATGCATGAAACATAACACTAATCTGACGTCTGTTTTTTAAGTCATTGCATCACATATCTGTTACTGTTTGCAAATACTAATTTTCATTATAAGATTAAAATAAAATATTGTATGAAAACGAACTTTATTATTTTATACTCGTGATTATTATTAACATTAGGTTTAAATACACCGTTTTATGAGTTAATTTTATCGTACAAGGACTTCTAATGGGTTAACTGTCTCACTTTTATTTGTCAAAAGTTTGTTGCTGCATTAGTCTTTGTTGTTTCTCATACAAACTTATAAAGCCGGCTTATAACAATCGCTAACCTTTCAAGTTTTGCGCAAAAACTTGCGCATACCGTGCAAACATAGTTGAAAATAACACGAAAAACACTCTAAATGTGGGTACTTCGAGTGTCCGATTTTTAAGATAAAAGATTTAGATCTATACGAATTCAATATCATTTAAGGTGATAACTGGAAACCAAGTACAACCGCACATATGCTTATTTATTTTTGCTTAGATACATATTATTATGACTAACTGGAGACAACAACGTTATAACCAGAAATTATACAAGATGTAAATCACTTTATTATTTATTAAAAATAGGTAAGACGAGGCGTCTGCTAGCTTCTGCATTGATAACAAGGGTTAACCAATACTAGGAGTTCGAATGACCCTCCCGCGAGAGTTCACCCACACCCATACACGGTCGCAACTGAAATCTTCAGTTGTTGAAGTTCCGTCTAGTAACACGATTGCATCGACCCGTCGATTCTGTCTCTCGATCGTACCTGCTGCTGCTTCCCTAGTTGCTCCTACCAGCTCTGGCCATGAACTCTTTCCTATATCGCATAAAAAACAAACACAAGTCGTTTACTCAATCTTGAAACACGAATATTCGTTCAAATATTAAAAATTGATAAACAGATTACGTTTTCCGTGTTCAGGCTATCCGGCGAAGGGCGGCCTAACCGGGTTATCCCGTGACTGTTTCCGACCATTTTCCCCGACCACCCCAGTTAAGTTAACAAGTTCGAAGGTTAGTAACTGAGTTTACCTTGACACACTGACATTCTTGGATGAGTATATTAAAGAATATGAAGAATCAAGGGTATAAATAGATGCAAAGGCTAATAGAAGAGGTATAGTACGGGTTGTACAATATGCATCAAGGTTTGTACTTTCTCATTTTGGGTTGGCAGTATCTCAAATTTTTATTTTTAATACTTCCATTTGGGATTGCAATCTTTGAACAGTTTCATTCTTCCATTTGGATTGGCAAAAAGTCAAAACTGCCACTTTTGCTGACTTTTTTAGTTGACTTCTAAAATTAGACATTATCATAGTCATTTTAAGATTGGTTGAACTGTACATTGATTAGATAATTAGTTACTGTATAACTTTCTAGTTTTACTACAGACAAACTACTAAATCTGCTGTGTAAACCAATATAACAGACAAACTACTAAATCTGCTGTGTAAACCAATATAACAGACATAACAGATAACATATTTGGAACTTAACTTATGAAGACTACAAATTTCTCGACGAAAAAAGAAAGGAATTTGCGTTGATTCACATTATATGCACGAACGAGCATACCATTCAATTATGACCTAAGACCGATACTAAGATATGAAGAACACTGAACGAAAAAAGTATAGCCTATTTTTGAAAGAATATACAAATTACTGAAAAAACAATCTTTTATATGTATAAACAGCTGCAACGGATCAAGAACAATGTGAAGGCTTTTCGACTTCCTATTGATGAAAAAAGCAATGATCTTTTAATGAATCAACAAGTTGTTCGCATCAAGCATCATAAGCAAAACGGCAATTCGATCCATGTCTACCTCAGCAGTCAGCAAGCATCTAAAAGATCAGTTAACACATCAATATAAGAATAATAATTTTGATAATAATTTGGTTCCATGATTGAATTTTGAGGCTAACAACTCTATACATCTCATTACTATAACAATTGTTTTTCAAGAAAAATAAAAATTTTATGCTTTTTACCCTTCAAAATATTATCTTAGATTAGGAAAGATTAGATTAAGACTATGAATAAAAAGTGCATCAACAGATACTTAATAGTAAAATGATCAATCATCAGTAATAAAGACTAGATTTTTATGAATAATAATAATCTATTTCCTTAATTACTGAACAAATTATTGAAACAAAATGACACATACCTTAACATTGTTGATAATTGTAGCTTCAAGAGACCAGTTAACATCTTCGATCAAACCTAACCCTCCTCGAATCATGTAAATGATGTGCAATTTCTTGAACAAATTCTAATCCCCCTTTACTCTGTAGCGTATTACACGCACGTTCAAGAAAATCACGATCAGCTTCAAGCGTTTCCAACCTCTCGTTAAGATCTAAAATATCATTTTCAAGTGTACCCACATCAACTTCATCATCTATTAACAAACCATTATCAGCTACATTACCATTCGAAAATTGATCAAACTTCCTCTTTAAATCTGATAACGACTGTAAAATGTACTTCTTTTCTTCCTCAAGCCCTAAAATAAACGACGAATTTACTTCAATTTTCCCATTTTCCATACGATTTTCTTTTGATTTATTAACATCCGGTGAAGAATCATCGCTTTTGAACAATTCATCTTCGTATCGGTTTCTGAAATATTCCAGCTCAGCTTCTAAATCTTGAATTTCTTTATCTTTTTCAGCAACAAGATCATTAGCTTTATCCACAGCTTCCATATCATACTCTGCTTGTTCATCCATCATTCGTAAATATTGTGATGCTTCCATATGAAGCGCTGCTTTTTCTTCTTGTAGCCTCGTAATCATTGCCATTGCCTCGTCAGCAGCTATTGCAGCAGCGTTTCGTTCTTCTTCTAGTTCCTTTTGTAATAAACGCAAACGTTGTTGATAATGACCCACCTGTCGTTTTAGCTTTTCTACATCACTTTCACCCTCGATTTCGCTCAGCCCACTTGATCCCGTAGATTCATAACCTTCGTGTTTATCTGAAGAAGGTGACGTTGTATGATATTTAAACGAATAGAAAACTTGATTGTAATCTTTTGGTTCCTTTTTAGCTTGTAGATGACTGTTATCTTTAACACCAATCGCATCATCATGATCTTTAAATGATTGGAAATCTCGATTATAATCTCTCGTTTCTTTAATGACTTCTAGAGGATCCTTTTCTTTTTCGATTTCATTTTCATCGATCACCTTATGATCTTTAAACGAATGGAAATCTTGATTATAGTCCCTCCTTACTTTAATGACTTCAAGAGGGCCGTTTTCTTTGATTACTTCAAGAGGATCGTTTTCTTTGATGACTTCAAGAGGATCGTTTTCTTTAACAACAATCGCATCATCATGATCTTTAAATGAATGAAAATCTTGATTATAAAAATCTCTCCTTTCCTTAATGACTTCAAGAGGGGCGTTTTCTTTTTCATCGATAGCCTTATGATCTTTAAACGAATGGAAATCTTGATTATAATCTCTTGTTTCTTTATTGACTTCATGAGGACCATTTTCTTTTATACCAATCGCCTTATGATCTTTAAACGAATGGAAATCTTGATCTTGATTATAATCTCTCGTTTCTTTACCGACTTCAAGAGGACTGTTTTCTTTTTCATCGATCACCTTTTCTTTAAACGAATGGAAATCTTGATTATAATCTCTCGTTTCTTTGCTAACATTTAGAGGACCGTTCTCTTTTACACCAATCTCCCCGTGATCTTTAAACGAAACAAAATCTTGATTATAGTCTCCCGTTTCTTTAACGACTTCTAGAGGACCATTTTCTTTTTCATCGATCACCTTTTCTTTAAACGAATAGAAATCTTGTTTATATTCTCTCTTTTGCTTACCAACTTCTATAGGACCATTTTCTTTTACCACGATCTCCTTATGATCTTTAAAAGAATGAAAACCTTGATTATCATCTCGTTTTTCCTTACTGACTTCTAGAAGATCATTTTCTTTGATCCCGATATCCTTATGATCTTTAAACGACTGAAAATCTTGATTATAATCTCGCTTTTCCTTACCAACTTGTAGAGGACTGTTTTCTTTTACACCAATCGAACCATCGGATTTCAACGACTCGGGGCCCGTTATAATTCCTTTGGGGTCCACATTTTGAAATGAAGGCTCGGAATTAGACACACTACATGGTTGTTCTGGTCTAACCTGAGCTTGGTTCAGTATACTTTTATCACTTATGATGCGAAAATCATCATTGTAGCATCCGTCTTCACCACAATCAACCTCATAAAACGAGTCATCAGAGTCAGAACCCGAATAGAACCTAAGATCAGCACAGCCCGAATCAGACAATGCATCCGTATCCATATCTACATCCATATCCATAAAGACGTTATTCTCAATATGATAAGGAGTCGAGTTTCCCGAAATTACATCCCGCACCCTTTTAAAATCATTCCGTCGACGAAACCTACCATGGCCACGGGCCCCACCTCGTGACATTGTAGGTTTCGTCGATATTTTTGAAACCCCTAATTTTAAACCACTTCTTGGTTTCGGATTCCATTCAATTTTACAACAAGAACATGTGCCATTACTTGAAGGTACGCGAACAAAACTCTTGTTCAAAAAGGGTTTCTTATTATCATTTCGTTTCATAATCGACATGAAACAATCATCACACATTTCCCTAACATCGGCTAGTGTATGATGTAGTTGACATGATATCAAATCGGAAACCTCGGCCCGATGCTTATTGCAAAATAAACTCAAAAAAGATCCGGGCTTTTCGCCAAAAACATGGTCAAGTCTCAAGCAAAACATACAAGGGGATTGTAATTCACAATGATGAGCAAATTTTGTGAGGATATAACCCAATGCAGCATCCATAAACATTAAAAATATCAAGAACCATTCGCAAAGGGCCATCGATAAATGATGCATAAATTTGTGTGTGGTATTAGTAACATCCATGGGTTGCATTCAAGATCAAAACTTTACCCCCAAAATGATATCTTTTTTAAATATACACATCAAGATTTCAAGAATCACTTTCTTTATGAATATAATCTCAATGACATATATCATATACCATTAAAGAAGTCAATGCTGCAACAGAATTACAAACCCATTGCACAAATCACTATAATGGCATCAATTATCAAATTTCAAACCCTAAAACATAAAAAGTTACAATTTTTAAGGTAACCCTAATTTAATTTAGTATATCAATTTCAAAAAATTGGTGAAAAAACTGTGGGGAAATTGGAATACCTGGAAAAAGAGGTTGATGAAGGAAGCAAAAGGGGATGAAATGGACGGCAAGTGAGATATAAAAATATAATTTGTGAACTAAATTCAACCATAGTTGAATGTAAAAATCGTAAATATGATGTTTGAGATGTTTAGTGCGTGTTTTTTTCTTGATCAATGTATATAAAGTTTAAAATTTTGAATACCATTCAATCCCAATTGTGGATCATAAATACCATATCATCAATTTCAGTATCGTTGATATATCGTAACTAATAATGTCAATGTGAATGTGAACTTCTGTCCTCTATTGTCTTATTATACACGCACCATACGTTAGATTTTATATTAGACCATCTTTATCCCGCTGATGATCGGCATGTTGCTGGGTGGGGTGAGGTGCTTGATGAGCGTGCTGCCATGTTGCTGGGTAATGAGTGGCGTGCTGAGTGGCGTGTTAGGGGTATTTTTTATTTCTTTTTCATTTTTCTTTCAATTATATTAATTTATTAATTACTTTATACTATTATTTTATTAATTAAAAAGAAAACAAATACGATTAAATTAAAAACGATGCGATTAAAATTAAATAAAAACGATACGATTACATAATAAAGACGATACGATAGACGATACGAAAGGCTACTCGATACAAGACATCATAAACTAATAAATAGAATCCTGACTCGCGTTACCTTCTTCAAGGCTACTCGAATCGGAGGGCTCCCGATTAACCGGAGTAACGCCCATGTTTACAAGATACAAGACAATTCGACATGGTCGTGTCCTGGCTCGCTCTTTTTGCTCATCCCATTGCTCATCCGTAAACAGAAACATCAACGATTGATGCTCTTCGTCGAAATACACAATTTGCGTAAATACGTATGGTGTTTCTTTTTTGAGAAACTTGGACAGCTTCGTCCAATCTTCAATATCGGAAACGTCAACATCTTCAAATGATTTTTTTTCCCCGTCTACGTACGATTTCCAGTCGTACTCAGCTCGGCCCCCGTAGTGAACATCAAGAGAAAGTATAGTGGAAGACATTCTGTTTTGATAAAATATAGAAGTGTATATGTTTGTGTTTGTGTGAATATGTTTGTGTGTATATGTATGTGTGTATCTGTGTGTGTATATATAGAAGAAGAAGAAGAAACCGTTGCATGAATTATATCCGTTGTAAATCGAATACGTGTATGAATTATATCCGTTTGCATGAATTATTAACCCAAACACGCCAAGATTTTCCCGTGTTAACTTGGAGCACGCGGCCAAAAATTCCACCCAACACGCCGCGCTACGACATGTACGTCGGCGTGTTGGTGCAGCACACCACCGAGCACGCTCGGTTAAAGAAGGTCTTAGAAGTGAATTGATCCGTGGAACAGTTTAATAAAATGTTTTAAGTATTAACAAAATGTACATATTAAAATCATTTAGTTCAATGATCCGTGAAACCACAAATTTCGACTAAGAAACTTGTCGTTATTTTTACAAACATATTGATATACTTAACTTGTTCAAAATAAATGAACTACATTTATTTACCCAACACTTTCTACTGATTTTTTTCACAATTATTATTTTTTTGTCATAAAAGCTACATTACAACATTTTATTGAGATATGTATTTCGCATACATATGTAACGTAATTAAATCTCGTAAAGAGAACCCATATTTGAATAATAATAATATAATAATAATAATAAAATTTGCTCTAAAATTGGGTATTTATATTTTTAATAATAAGTAATAATAAATGTCTTTTAAATTTTTTTTTCTAAACTAAAATACAATTATTATATGAAGGTTGTACAATATGCTTCAAAGTTTGTACATGTATTCATGGGTGTTTTGTAAAATATTGTACAATATATTTTTAAAGTTTATACATATGGTCATGGGGGTTGTTTTATTATAAAGTTGTACATAATATTTCAAATATTGTACATATGGTCATTGGGTGTTTTACCATAAAGTTGTACATAATGCTTCATATATTGTACATATGGGCATGTGATATTTTATCATAAGGTTATACATAATGTTTCATATATTATACAATTAGCATGCTAATATTTTTATTAAAATTAATTAATTATTTTAATGACATCATCATGAGAGGTTTAGATATTATTTTTTTAATTATTTTAAGCTTGGATAATCCTTATTTATGACATCATCATTTTTGAGATTTATATGATACTTTAGATAGATACCAAAAAACTTATGTTGTTAATAAGGATAAAGGTTATTCGTCCCTTTGAGGAGGGTGGGCTAAATGTGGCTTCTCTAAAGGCTATTAATATGACTCTAATCGACAAGTGGTAGTGGAGGTTCTTAACCGAAACTACTTCCTTGTGGGTTAAAGCCATTAAAAGCATTTACGGGGCTTCGGGGTTGCTTAATGTAGTGACCCGAACTTTTCCATGTTTATATATATATTAAATGAAATTGTTATTTACATGATTAAGTGTTTCCAACATGTTAAGCAATCAAACTTGTTAAGACTTGATTAATTGAAATATGTTTCATATAGACATTTGACCACCCAAGTTGACCGGTGATTCACGAACGTTAAAACTTGTAAAAACTATATGATGACATATATATGGTTATATATATAGTTAACATGATTTTATGATAAGTAAGTATCTCATTAGGTATTTTAACAATGAGTTATATACATAAAAATGAGACTATTAAATTAAGAAACTCGAAAACGATATATATAACGATTATCGTTATAACAACGTCTTACTAAGTACATATGAATCATATTAAGATATTGATACACTTGGTTAATTATGTTAAATGATAAGTAAATATATCATTAAGTGTATTAACAATGAACTACATATGTAAAAATAAGACTACTAACTTAATGATTTCGAAACGAGACATATATGCAACGATTATCGTTGTAACGACATTTAACTGTATATATATCATACTAAGATATATTATATATCATAATATCATGATAATGTAACAATTTAACATCTCTTTAGATATAATAAACAATGGGTTAATAACATTTAAAAAGACCGTTAACCTAAAGGTTTCAAAACAACATATACATGTAACGACTAACGATGACTTAACGAATCAGTTAAAATGTATTTACATGTAGTGTTTTGTGATGACCCGGAAATTTCTGACCAAATTTAAACTTAATCTTTGTATGATTAACATTTCCGACACGATAAGCAAAGTCTGTAAAACTGAATCTCAAAATTTTTGAACTACTTTTATATATTTAAATACCCTTCGGTTGTTTTCGACGATTCGCGAACAATTATATGTAAATAGATACATATATACTATAACTTGAAAAGGTAACAATGTATTAATTATTTGATACCGTACATTAAACTTATTGGTTTAAATATCTATTTGAATATATATGATAAGTTGAAATATTTATTATTAAAATTTATTTATAAATAACTTCCAATGTGTATTTAAAAACTGATTTATATATATTAAAAAGATATATACATATATATAATTTCAAGTTATTTAGTAAACGATAGTAACATTTTCAAATTGCTACAGTACCCAAAATGCTACAGTGTTTTTGAAAATCACTATTTGCTACAGTGAAATTGACTTTGCTACAGTGAATTGCTGCAGTAAAAATTGATTTTGCTACAGTAACTTTGCTACATTGGTATAGTTTATGGATGATTTAAGACTATATTTTGACAAAGGTACGATTCACGAAACGTAAAGTACAAGTTTTCTCAGTATACGATAGGACTTTTGAAAAACCGAAACCGGGACATAAGTCGAGTGACGACGTACGACTTATCGGAACGAAAATTTCAAGACAACTATGCATGTGAATTTAATATAATATATAATTAATTATATAAATTAAATATATTATATTAATAATTAAAAAATATGTCGACAAACTAGAAGTTAAAAGATCATGAGCTGGAAATTCATCACATGCGATCGCATGGGAAATGGTCTTGGAGGCCATGCGATCGCATGGCAGTCCTGGACAGGCCACACCTATAAAGCTCGAGATATCTGCCTCTGTTTTAATTTAAAAATTACTCCGTATTATATTTATTAATTATATTATTATTATTATTATTATTATTATTATTATTATTATTATTATTATTATTATTATTATTATTATTATTATTATTATTAAGATTAATATTATTATTAATCTTATTATTATTAGTAGTATTTGTATTATTATTAGTATTATACATAAAATACTACGACGAGGTCATGAGCGTGTCACTTTCAAAATAGTTTTATGAGCGGGATAAAGCTAAGGAAATTATGGGTTATTGCCAAGGAGGTTATGGGTAATATTCATGGGTATTATTTGCAAGTCAAACCTAGTGTTATCATCTCCGTTACGTCTACGTACTTTTCTACAATATTGAATCTCAATATTGATATGTAAGTACTTATATTTTATCTTTTATATAATAATTGTGTATCCATGTCTAGTGCTCGAGTATATATATTTATACATGCTTGTATGCTAAATTTCCTTGTTAAACAGTTTATGATATACCACGAATTAAATACATATATTACTGGTAAAAGGTATATGATATACATGTTTTTGGAAAGCTGTCGAAAAATCAATAACTTTTCATTTAGATATCGAATAATTTCGATGAACGGATTAAAAGATATGAGCAACTGAATTATGATTGAAGTTAATTGAAATTGCTTTTGAATCTACAATTAAGATTTAAACAACTTGTTTACGAGATTGATAAATTAGATTTTTGAATATTACCAACCGAGTAAATGAATCCTTATATAAGGTACGTCTCGTTTTGTTAAACTATTGTCAAAATTGACTTTTTGAAACAACATTGGATAACTTTTGTATGTCAATATCGAGCATTAGGATTGTGATACACTATGACCTGACCTAGCTTGATATACATTTATTGACCAACATATGTTCTCTAGGTTGAGATCTACGGTTATTTGGTAATCCGTGTTTCGACCACATTTTGGTGAACGACTTTATATGCTGCTAAGGTGAGTTTCATTGATCCCTTTTTAATTGCTTTTGCAATCTATATTTTTGGGCTGAGAATACATGCACTGCTTTTATAATTGTATTACTAAATGGATACAAATGCTAAAACTGATTTTGCGTGAGTTTCATTTGCTCCCTTTTTAATTGCTTTTGCAATATACATTTTTGGGCTGAGAATACATGCACTTTATTTTAAACGCAATGGATACAAGTACATACTAAATTCTACAACGAGTTTGAACCGAAAATCCCTTAGCTTTGGTAACTAGTAACTGTCGGTTATAAGAACTGGTGGGCGCGAGTAGTTATATATGGATCCATAGGGCTTGATATCCCCGTCCGAGCTAGAGCACTAGCCTTTTAACGGACATATGCTATTTGAGAAGCGTACACGTTGGTTTGCGTGTATTATTAAGATGATTATACAAAGGGTACAAATTATATATACGTTAAGTTTAGTTATCAGGGTGCTCAATTTCGTAGAATATTTTGATAAACGTTTCTGGATTGCACAACTGAAATCTTGTGATCCACCTTTATATACAGATTATGCGCAACATTAAAACTATGAACTCACCAACCTTTGTGTTGACACTTATTAGCATGTTTATTCTCAGGTTTCCTAGAAGTCTTCCGCTGTTTGCTTAGATGTTAAACAAGCTATGTGCATGGAGTCTTACATGACATATTTTTCAAGGAGACGTTGCATTCACCAAATCATCACCATGTATCTTATTTTGACTGCATTGTCAACGGAAATACTGTTGTAAACTATTATTTATGGTGATTGTCTATATGTAGAAATCATCAGATGTCGAAAACCTTTGATTTAAATATTCATTTATGGTGTGCCTTTTCAAAAGAATGCAATGTTTACAAAATGTATCATATAGAAGTCAAATACCTCGCAATGAAATCAATGAATGACGTGTTCGTCCATATGGATTTGGAGCGATCGTCACATGTTTTAATATGTATTCATACACTTTTTGAAAGACTTCAAGACATTTATCAAAATACTTCTACTTAACAAAAATGATTACAATTACATCCTCGTTCAGTTTCATCAACAATTCTACTCGTATGCACCCGTATTCGTACTCATACAATACACCACTTTTAGATGTATGTACTATTGGTATATACACTCCAATGATCAGCTCTTAGCAGCCCATGTGAGTCACCTAACAAATGTGGGAACCATCATTTGGCAACTAGCATGAAATATCTCATAAAATTACAAAAATATGAGTAATCATTCATGACTTATTTACATGTAAACAAAATTACACATCCTTTATATCTAATCCATATACCAACGACCAAAAACACCTAAAAACACTTTCATTCTTCATTTTTATTCATCTAATTGATCTCTCTCAAGTTCTATCTTCAAGTTCTAAGTGTTCTTCATAAATTCTATAAGTTCTAGTTTCATAAAATCAAGAATACTTCCAAGTTTGCTAGCTTACTTCCAATCTTGTAAAGTGATCATCCAACCTCAAGAAATCTTTCTTATTTATAGGAAGATATCTTTCTAATACAAGGTAATACTCATATTCAAACTTTGATTCAATTTCTATAACTATAACAATCTTATTTCGAGTGAAAATCTTACTTGAACTTGTTTTCGTGTCATGATTCTGCTTCAAGAACTTTCGAGCCATCCAAGGATCCTTTGAAGCTAGATCTATTTTTCTCATTTCCAGTAGGTTTATCCACAAAACCTGAGGTAGTAATGATGTTCATAACATCATTCGATTCATATATATAAAACTACCTTATTCGAAGGTTTAAACTTGAAATCACTAGAACATAGTTTAGTTAATTCTAAACTTGTTCGCAAACAAAAGTTAATCCTTCTAACTTGACTTTTAAAATCAACTAAACACATGTTCTATATCTATATGATATGCTAACTTAATGATTTAAAATCTAAAAACACGAAAAACACCGTAAAACCGAATATACGCCGTCGTAGTAACACCGCGGGCTGTTTTGGGTTAGTTAATTAAAAACTATGTTAAACTTTGATTTAAAAGTTGTTCTTCTGGGAAAATTATTTTTCTTATAAACATGAAACTATATCCAAAAATCATGGTTAAACTCAAAGTGGAAGTATGTTTTCTAAAATGGTCATCTAGACGTCGTTTTTTCGACTGAAATGACTACCTTTACAAAAACGACTTGTAACTTATATTTTCGACTACAAACCTATACTTTTTCTGTTTAGATTCATAAAATAGAGTTCAATATGAAACCATAGCAATTTGATTCACTCAAAACGGATTTAAAACGAAGAAGTTATGGGTAAAACAAGATTGGATATTTTTTTGATTGTTGTAGCTACGGGAAATATTGTAACAATTCTATACAAATCATATCCTAGCTAACTTATATTGTATTATACATGTATTCTAATATATTATGTAATCTTGGGATACCATAGACACGTATGCAAATGTTTTGACATATCATATCGACGCATGTATATATATTATTTGGAACAACCATAGACACTCTATATGCAATAATGTTGGAGTTAGCTATACAGGGTTGAGGTTGATTCCAAAAATATATATACTTTGAGTTGTGATCTAGCCTGAGACGTGTATACACTGGGTCGTGGATTGATTCAAGATAATATATATCGATTTATTTCTGTACATCTAACTGTGGACAACTAGTTGTAGGTTACTAACGAGGACAGCTGACTTAATAAACTTAAAACATTAAAACGTATTAAAAATGTTGTAATTATATTTTGAACATACTTTGATATATATCTACATATTTGTTATAGGTTCGTGAATCGACCAGTGGCCAAGTCTTACTTCCCGATGAAGTAAAAATATGTGAAAGTGAGTTATAGTCCCACTTTTAAAATCTAATATTTTGGGATGAGAATACATGCAGTTTTATAAATGTTTTACGAAATAGACACAAGTAAATGAAACTACATTATATGGGTGAATGATCGAAGCCGAATATGCCCCTTTTGCTTGGTAACCTAAGAATTAGTAAACCGATCTACTAATTGACGCGAATCCTAAAGATAGATCTATTGGGCCTAACGAACCCCATCCAAAGTACCAGATGCTTTAGTAATTCGAATTCGTTTTTATCATGTTCGAAGGATTTTTCGGAATGATAGGGGATATTCTTATATGCATCTTGTTAATGTCGGTTACCAGGTGTTCACCACATGAATGAATTTTATCTCCATATATGGGATGTATATTGAAATATGAAATCTTGTGGTCTATTATTATGATTTGATAATATATAGGTTAAACCTATAACTCACCAACATTTTTGTTGACGTTTTAAGCATGTTTATTCTCAGGTGATTATTAAGAGCTTCCGCTGTTGCATACTAAAATAAGGACAAGATTTGGAGTCCATGCTTGTATGATATTTTGTTAAAACTGCATTCAAGAAACTTATTTTTTGATGTAATATATTCTTATTGTAAACCATTATGTAATGGTCGTGTGTAAACGGTATATTTTAGATTATCATTACTTGATAATCTACGTAATGCTTTTTAAACCTTTATCGATAAAATAAAGGTTATGGTTGTTTTAAAAATGAATGCAGTTTTTGAAAAACGTCTCATATAGAGGTCAAAACCTCGCGACGAAATCAATTAATATGGAACGTTTATAATCAATATGAACGGGACATTTCACTTAACTCAGGGGCGGGGGGTTCACTTAATTTATCTCACACTTCTACTTAGAGCATCATTGTCAAAATAGGTTTTGAGCTTGACGAACTTGGAATCAGTTTCACCAAAGCTTTCAAAGAGAAATCGGGAATGCTAAAGACACGTCGTTTTGGTTAGACTCATGGCTGATTGATACACCACTTTGCGAAAGGTTCAGCAGGTTATTTAGATTGGATCGGGTCCCTACTGCCTCGGTTCATGAACAACTTGTGTGAAATGGGGCTGTCTGTACCGGATCATGGGATTGGATGCGGGTTCCACGAGGTAGAACGGATGCGGAATTAACTGAATTGGTGCGGCTGCTGCAAGGATTTTCAACTAATACTTTGGGTGATGATCGATGGAGATGGACCTTTGGTACCAACGGTATCTTCACAACTAAGTGTATATCAAAGTTGATTCACTCAAAGATTAGTAACTCATCTAGGGGGAAATGCAACCTTAAGAAACAATTTAGTTCCTAAGAAGGTGGGAATTTTTATCTGGAGGGTTTTGTTGGGTCGAATCCTTATACTATCGGAACTTGACAAGAGGGTTTCCGTCCGGTGCCCACTTTGTGACAATGGCATAGAAACGGTTGCACATGCGATATTTCATTGCCAAAAAAAATGTTGAAGTATGGAACCAAGTGTACGATTGGTTCGGCTTATCTCGTGTAGCTTTGGATATTAGTAATGCTTTTCGAGGTCATACGTCTCTACAAATTACGGCCAAGGGGGCTAGGGTGTGGCAAGCGGTTGAATGGACATGTGGGTATCTTATATGGAAAAATCGAAACAAAAAAGTCTTCAAAAACTCGAGTTGGAATCCACCGGTTGCGGTAAATGAAATACAAATCAAATCCTTTGAGTGGATTTCAATAAGGTGTAAAGCTTTAGAGATTGATTGGCATTCGTGGCTAACAAACCCAAAAAAATTCATTGTGTGAATACCTCCTTTCGGGGAATATTTGCAATGTGATTAGTGTAAGATACTCTCTTAGCATCCTCATGTACATATTGCGATGTATAATGTATAATCTTCCGTTGAGTAATAAAAGTTTGCTTTTCAAAAAATAAAATTAAGGATAAAGGTGGATGGAACATATATATATATATATAACTAAAATTTTTTTATTCATATTATGTAGAATACTTATTTATTATTGTAGAATTTTGCTAACAATAACTTTTGAAACTATCATTAATATGCTTTAAATAGATGTATATTCATGTAAGTGTGTCCAGTAACTTAATAAATTCAGAAGACTTGCAAGACCTAGAGTCAAACCCTGCAGCTTCGAATTCCCCTCTCACTACTTCAAATTCCCAAAAATCGAAACCCTAACACTCAAATTCAAAACACCCATGAATCGATTTATAATTACAACCACTGTAAGTTAATTAAGTTCTTAAATTGCCCTTTTATCATTTACTGTAATTTGTCTATTTGATTATTTACTTTTTTTTTTTTTTTTTTGGGTTAATAAAGAAAAAGGTGGGAGCTTTAAGAAGCTATAGCGTTGGTGCAAAAAGCTTAAAACTTGAAGGTGTTAAAGATATTATAGCTGTTGCTTCTGGTAAAGGTGGTGTTGGCAAGTCTACTACTGCTGGTAATTGTATAAATTTTGTTACTTTATTGATTTAGGGTTTCATAATCAATTGAATTTGCATATATGATTTTAGATAGTTATCTAACTATGGTATAACAAGAATAAATATTGGGTTAAAAATATGAACTTTATGAAAATGTGTCCAAGTTGGACATAAACTTGCTATTGAACGTGACATATGTTTTAATATATACAAATTTGTAGATTTTATAAAAGTTGCTGACGTGGCAGCCAAGTTGCCAGGTATACTAATCTGCTTGTTCGATTTGTATTTGCAGTGAATTTGGCTGTTTCATTAGCTAATAAGTGTCAACTTAGTGTTGGATTACTCGACGCTGATGTGTACGGACCATCTATTCCTACGATGATGAAACTACATGGGAAGCCTGATGTAAGTGAAGGTGATTATTAAATTTTATCTTCTAAATGTTTGTATAAACTATAATGTACAGATTGAGTCTAAATATTCTTATTATCTAACCCTTGTAAAAGGTTAACGGATTCGCTTTTGGAAATGGGGGAAAAGTTGGCAGTTTTTCATTTCTGCTTATATTTTATCCACTGTTATAAAAAAAAACCCCTGTTACTCCTTTTGAACATCAGACAAAAGTCCGTTTAATTAATCAGTCAACATTGGTTAATCGGTCAAAATTTGATTTGCCGGTCAAAGTCAATATTAGTCAACATTATAATATGACTTTAAACTATAATTCTAGTAGTTTTGAACAAATGAACGATGATGTTTATGTTTGTAGACAAGTATGTTAAAGTTTATGTTCTTGTTTCTGGTTTTCTTCTATATTTACGTGTATGATTTTGAAACTTATTATTAAAATGTATAAAAAGTCCAACCCGATTAATCACCGGTTAATCCCCTAGTTGCAAGTTACTCCCTTCAAAGTCCCCGAGCACTCCCCGAGTAGCGAGTTTTGCAACCTTGATTTTATCTCTAAAGGGTCGAATGGGTATGTTATGAATCTAACTGCAACGGGCCAAACGGGTTGAAGTCACCCATATTGTCTTTAATCCATAAAAATCATTTCGTTTAATGTATCATTATTTGTGTATTTCATATTTTGGAGATCATATTGAAATAAACTATATGAACTAATCAAAAAATTGGACAAAAAGGATTTTGGGTCAGATGACCCGACTCAGTTCTTTTGACTAGCAAAAACCATCGTTTATGACCTGAACCTATCTTGACTTTCTTACTGCACTTAGCTAACGTACTTGCAATTCCTTTTTACGATCTTATTACTGTTTACTGTCAGGCAATAAAATGATTCCAATAATGAACCATGGAGTCAAGTGTATATCAATGGGATCTCTTGTTGATAAAGATGCCCCGATCGTGTGGCGGGGTCCAATGGTACGTGTAATTTATTGTTCAGTAGGCTGAAACGTAATTTTGCTATTTGAACTTTGAAGGTTTCTATTTGTCAAAAATTTTATTTTGTTTTATTTTATATGAACTTCATATAGGTAATGAAAGCTCTCGAGCAAATGACGAGAGGTGTTGAGTGGGGCCAGCTAGATATCCTTGTGGTGGATATGCCACCTGGCACCGGAGACGCTCAGATTTCGATGTCACAAAGGCTGCAGTTATCAGGTTGATACTTCACATATATTTCTTGTAGTATATATAAAACAAACTTCTTTTTGTTAATAAAAATATATGTGTTTTAAATCGTTTATGTTTTAACATTCGTTGTTTGGTGGCAGGAGCATTAATTATATCAACTCCTCAAGATGTTGCATTAATGGATGCTCGAAGAGGAGTCAAAATGTTCTCCAAAGTCTCGGTTCCAGTATGAGTTTCAAACGGTTACTTTGTCCATTTTATATTTTTAATATATTATAAATAATATTTAGTTCTAAATAATAATATTTATGTTATAATTCAGTAGGCTTATAACTACCTTTAGTGGTTTGATTCTTGATTAAGAATGCTAATAATGAAGTGTAAGAACAAAGATGATAATGGAGAGAAAGAAAGAAACACTCTGTAAGTGTGAGAAAATGGTGCAAGTTTAATGCTTGCATTCATGGCTATTTATAGCAAAAATATCACAAGTTTAGGTAATACAATAATATTACTTTTGTGTATCAATAATTGACTATCCATTTATATATATATATATATATATATATATATATATATATATATATATATATATATATATATTTATATATTATAACACTCCCCCTTGGATAGCAATTTTGTTTGTTGAAGATCAACTGTAAGTTACTGCCTCGTTAAAAACCTTGCTAAAGAAAACCCAGTGGAAAAAACTTTAGCTAAGGGAAAAAGAGTGCAGCATGGAGTTGACTCCCCCTCAAGTAGACATCGCTTCGGTTGTTACATCTTTTGAACATGTCTCATGCCAATGTTATGAACGTGTGTTCTGAAAATAGCAGTTGGAAGTGCTTTCGTGAAAAGATCAGCAGAGTTTTTGCTGGATTGAACATATCTCATTTCAATCTCGTTGTCCTTAATGAGATTTTGAGTGTATGAGAAGAATCTAGGAGGTATGTGTTTGGTTCGGTCACTTTTGATATACCCTTCTTTCATCTGTGCTATGCAAGCTGCATTATCTTCATAGATAATTGTTGGACTTTTATCGCGTTCTAGTCCACAAGAATCAGTAATGATTTGTGTCATTGATCTCAACCAAAAACATTCCCGAGTAGCTTCATGTAATGCAATCACTTCGGCATGATTTGATGATGTAGCAACAAGTGTTTGTTTTTGAGAACGCCATGATATTGCAGTACCTCCATTTAGGAATACATATCCAGTTTGAGATTTAGCTTTATGTGGATCAGATAAATAACCTGCATCAGCATAACCAACCAAATCTTGTTTTGATTCGTTAGAATAAAATAATCCTAAATCAGTAGTTCCTCGAAGGTATCGAAATATGTGTTTGATCCCATTCCAGTGTCTTTTGGTAGGAGCAGAGCTGAACCTTGCCAACAAATTAACTGCAAAAGAAATGTCAGGTCTTGTACAATTTGTAAGATACATAAGAGCTCCAATTGCACTAAGATATGGTACTTCTGGTCCAAGAATATCTTCATGATCTTCACATGGACGAAATGGATCAGTTTCAACATTGAGTGATCTAACAACCATAGGAGTACTTAATGGTTTTGCCTTGTCCATATTGAAACGTTTCAGAATCTTTTCAGTATATGTTGTTTGATGTACAAGTAAACCATTAGGCATATGCTCAATTTGTAAACCAAGGCAATACTTGGTTTTTCCTAGATCTTTCATTTCAAATTCTTTCTTTAGAAGTTGAATGGCTTCATGGATCTCTTTATTTGTACTTATGATGTTAAGATCATCAACATAAACAGCTATGATCACATATCCGGATGTTGTTTTCTTAATGAAAACACAAGGACAAGTAAGGTTATTTGTATACCCTTTGCTTATCAAGTAATCACTTAATCGGTTATACCACATACGTCCCGATTGTTTTAACCCATATAAAGATCTTTGTAATTTAATCGAATATATTTCTTTGGGTTTTGCATTTGATGCTTCTGGTACCTTAAATCCTTCAGGTATCTTCATATATATATATCACTATCAAGTGATCCATATAGGTAAGCAGTCACAACATCCATGAGATGTATTTCTAAATTTTTAGAAACTGCCAGGCTGATTAAGTACCTAAAAGTAATTGCATCCATAACAGGGGAATAAGTTTCTTCATAATCAATTCCCGGTCTTTGAGAAAAACCTTGAGCTACAAGTCTAGCTTTATACCTTGTAACTTCATTTTTCTCATTTCTTTTTCGGACAAAAATCCATCTGTATCCTACAGGTTTCACATCTTTAGGAGTGAGAATGATGGATCCGAAAACTTTTCTTTTATTGAGTGATTCTAATTCAGCTCGTATTGCTTCTTTCCATTGAGCCCAATCATGTCTATTTTGACATTCAACCATAGATGTTGGTTCTGGATCATCATCATTATTCATGATGTCATATGCAACATTAAATGAAAATTTCTCATCAAGATTTTTCATTTCATTTCGGTTCCATAATATTTTTGAATATGAATAATTGATTGCAATTTCTGTATTGACATCATCAATCTCCTCTGCAGTAGGAGTACTGATTTGTGGTTCTTCTTGAACACTTTCTTTTACTTCATTATCAGCTGATTTTTTTTTTCCGAGGATTTTTATCCTTTGAACCAATTGGTCTTCCACGTTTCTGACGTGGCAAAGATTCATGAGTGACGTTATTGCCAGCTTTTGGAATTTCAATTCGAGCTGGAGTATTTACTGCTGGTATATATGATTTTGTCACCGTTTTTGTATCTGTAAATGCATCAGGCAATTGATTTGCAAGTTCTTGTATATGCATTATCTTTTGAACTTCTGTCTCGCATTCTTTTGTGCGAGGATCAAAATACTTTAATTGAGGTTCACACCATGAAACATCATTTTCTTTATTTTTCATTTCTCCCCCTAATCTAGGGAACAATGTTTCATTAAAATGACAATCAGCAAAACGTGCTGTAAAAACGTCACCTGTCATAGGTTCAATATACCTTAATATTGAAGATGTTTCATATCCAACATATATTCCCAACCTCCTTTGAGGACCCATTTTTGTACGTTGTGGTGTCGCAATTGGAACATACACTGCACAACCAAATGTTCTAAGATGGGAAATATTTGGCTCTTGACCAAAAGCAAGTTGTAGGGGGGAATATTTATGACTTGCACTTGGTCTGATGCGAATCAATGCAGCAGCATGTAAAATTGCATGACCCCATATAGATACAGGGAGTTTTGTTCTCATTATCAATGGTCTAGCGATTAACTGTAAACGTTTAATCAATGACTCGGCTAAACCATTTTGTGTATGCACATGAGCAACAGAATGTTCAACAACAATTCCTATAGACATGCAATAGTCATTAAATGCTTGAGATGTAAATTCACCAGCATTATCAAGTCTCACCCTTTTAATGGTGTAATCAGGAAAATGAGCTCTCAATTTAATAATTTGGGCAAGAAATTTTGCAAATGCCACATTACGGCTTGATAACAGACAAACATGAGACCATCTGCTAGATGCGTCTATTAGAACCATGAAATATCTAAATAGTCCACATGGTGGATGAATTGGTCCACATATATCACCTTGAATTCTTTCAAGAAACATTGGTGATTCTTTCTCAACCTTAAGTGGTGAGGGTCTAGTTATCAATTTTCCAAGAGAGCAAGATGTACATGGAACCATTGTATCATGATGGATTTTTCTATCCTTTAGTGGATGTCCATGAGTACATTCAATAATCCTTTTCATCATTGTTGATCCTGGATGGCCTAATCTGTTATGCCATAAACTGAATACACCAGGATCAATATATTTTTCGTTAACTACCATATGTATTTCTGGTACATTTATATGTGTATAATGTAATCCAGAACTAAGTCTTGGCAGTTTTTCAACCACATGACTCTTGTCAGTGATACTTAAATATTTCTCATTTTCTGTTGTCACTGACTGATAATCATACCCGTTAAGGTATATGTCGGAGAAACTCAATAAATTTCTGCTTGACTTGGGAGAAAATAAGGCATCATTTATTAAAAATTTTGTACCATTTGGTAGTATGAAATTTGCCTTTCCTATCCCTTTTATCAAGTTAGCAGGTCCTGATATTGTATGTATAGTTCCTTCCGTTGGTTTTAGATCAATAAAATATTTCTCGGATTTAAGTATAGTGTGTAGTTCCACTGTCTGCTATACAGAGATCTCCACCACTTGGTTGATGTTGTATTCCAGCAAAATTCATATTGAACTTCATATATAAGAAATAAATAGTGAGTACATTAATATTACACAATATTTTACACGCAAATAGATAGTACTAAAACATTTAGCAAACATAATGACAAAGACAGACGATATTAAATCGTTTATTTTTCGAAAGACACACAACTTAAACATTCAAGAAATCTTCATATAAATCAGATGGTTTCTCAGTGACTGTTGGATCGACGTTATCCACAAAGTTTACTTCCTTTTCTTTATCTTTCAGCGAATCCTGATACATCTTAACAAGATGTTTAGATGTTCGGCAAGTATTAGCCCAGTGGCCCATTCTACCACATCTGTAGCAAGATTCTTCAGAATTTTTAGAAGAATTTTCTTCAACATCTTGTTTAGTGGGCTTGTTTTGTGGTTGATATTTATATTTTTGTGGATTATTATTTCTTTGACCACCACGGCCACGACCACGACCACGTCCTCGCCCATTACCATTACCATAAGGATGGTTTCTACCATAGTTATGGCTTTTGGCATGATGATGGTGATGGTTATTATAACCACGACCTTGCCCGCGTCCTTGTCCCTGTTTATAATTATTTGCAGTATTTGCTTCAGGGATTGCAAGTGTACCAGTAGGACGGGATTGCTGATTTTTCATTAATAGCTCATCATTTTGCTCTGCAACTAAGAGATATGAATTAAGTTCAGGATATGTTTTGAACTTTAGCATTCTCAAATTTCTTTGCACTGTGATGTTTGCAGCATTCATTGTGGAGAAAGTTTTTTCCATCATGTCTGCATCACTTATTTCATGTCCACAGAATTTAAGTTGTGAACATGTATTATACAGAGCTGAGCTATATTCATTTACTTTCTTAAAGTCTTGGAACCTTAATGTTCTCCATTGTTCCATAGCAGCTGGAAGTAAAATTTCTCTTTGATTATTGAATCTGCTTTTGAGACCTTCCCATAAAACATGAGGATCTTCTACAGTCACATAATTATTTTGTAAGCATTCATCAATATGTTGATGAATAAAGCAACATGCCGTTGCTTGTTCTTTTTCAGAACAAGTGTTGTTTTCATTTATGGCTTCAAGAATGCCCATTGATTTAAGATGCATTTTTACTTTTATAACACATGGCATGTAGTTGTTTCCAGTTGATTCTAAAGGAGTAAATTTAAGCTTTTCCAGATTCGACATTTTCTATTAAAACAAACAACATGATAAATTATAGTCACTTTATATTCATAAGTATATAAACATTAAACATAAATTTAATATAACATAAATGATAAGTAGGTGACAGTGTCGACCATATGTAAGCAATCATTAATAAATGTTATATAACATAAATATAAATATTAGTAAACATAAATGATAATTAGGCGACAGTGTCGGCCATATAAATGTTAGATAATAGAAATATAAATGTTAGTAACATAAATGATAATTAGACGACAGTGTCGACCATATATTATTCAGGTGGTATAACCGACCATATATCATTTAGGTGGCAGAGCCAACCATAATTAGTATTAAGATTATCGTGCTGATAACGTGTTATAATTCAGTAGGCTTATAACTACCTTTAGTGGTTTGATTCTTGATTAAGAATGCTAATAATGAAGTGTAAGAACAAAGATGATAATTGAGAGAAAAAAAGAAACACTTTGTAAGTGTGAGAAAATGGTGCAAGTTTAATGCTTGCATTCATGGCTATTTATAGCAAAAATATCACAAGTTTAGGTAATACAATAATATTACTTTTGTGTATCAATAATTGACTATCCATTTATATATATATATATTTATATATTATAACAATTTAGTTATAAATTTGATTAATTAGTGTTGCACATTATACAATCCAACTTTGCATTAAGGAATTTAGGAGGTTGTTCACACCTGAGTTATGTATGTTACGTTTAATACAGTTCAACCTATGATCCATTTTCTTTTTAGCTAATTGTTAGTTTTATATATTTGACCCCTTAGTAATGACATTTTAGCTCAAGTTAACTAGGATTTGAGGCATCTCAATAGCAGCATGGCGCACGTGTTTGCTAAATTTGCCAAAAATAACTTGTTGGTATGCTATTTCTATAAAATCGAGATGATTTGATATTGTTTTATGCGTGCGCATACACCATTTATATAATCTTTGACGTTCATATATGTGGCTTGGTTCAAGATAAACAATAATGGAGTTGCATGGTTGCAGAAATCGCTACTCGGGAGTACTCAGTCGGGACTTTTTAGGGAGTACTTTGGAAACTTGAGGAGTACTTTGGAAACTTGAGGAGTACTTGGATATTGACCAAGTTTGACTTTGACCGATTTTCCGAGTAATCTCGAGTTTTGACCGAGTTTAACCGAGTACTTTCTGAGTACTCCCCGAGTTGCAAAAACCGAGTACTCGCAGAGTAATTCCGGGTTCAGATGGTCTGAAATATAAAACTATATCATTTGGTACCATGATACATCTATTATTGATTTGCAGATATTAGGGCTTATAGAGAACATGAGTTACTTCAAATGTCCACACTGTACCAAACCTTCTTATATTTTCGGAAAAGGCGGGGCCCGCAAAACAGCTGAGGAAATGGGACTGGGATTTGTTGGTGAAGTAAGTTTATATTCTTTGAAATTGGTTGCGATTACTCATTTTTACCTATCTTTTTTGTTGCAGATATGTATGTTTGTAATTAATTAATCGTTGATGATTTGTGGTTTTAGATACCATTGGAAGAGGAGATCAGAAGTGGGTCTGATGACGGTGTCCCTGTAGTTATATCTCATCCGAACTCGGCTGTTTCTCAAGCATATGGCGATGTAGCTCTCAAAATTGTTAGCAGACTTCATGAATTAGCAGCTGATCAGCAGTTTAGACCTGAAATAACCTTATGAAGTTGCAGTTTTTGTGATAACTTAATAGTTTTGTAGTAAGTTTTTTTTTTTTTTTTTTTTTTTTTTTTTTGGATAGTTGTGATATTGAGAGGTGAAGAAATATAGCAGGCATAGCTATATGACACGCTGAAAGTTCTGTAATAAATCATTTTATCTTTAGAAAAATCGGCATTAGATTTGGATTTTATACAAATCATACTGAAAAAGTCTTTCAGATGAGCAAGCTCAGACATGTTATTTCTTGTTTTAGTGTATATTCATTTGATACAAGTTTGCATCCTTTTATGTGTCACATTTTTATTTTTTTTCTTCTATTTTTTACAAATATATATATATATATATATATATATATATATATATATATATATATACACACACACACACACACACACACACACATAGCGCTTGATATAGGAACTCCAATTTTTTTTTTTCTCGACTATGAATTTTTTGTTCGTATGTGTGTGTGATTTTTGTTCGCCCGTGCACTTTTTTTGCTCGAATTTCAGTGTATTTGGAGTGTTTTTGGAGTTCCTAGAGTTCTCACACTAAAGAAGTTCTCACTGGATCATCTATATATATATATATATATATATATATATATATATATATATATATATATATATATATATATATATATATATATATATATATATATATATATATATATATATATATATATATTTTGATCATGCATATTTTAACCGTGGGGTTTAATATGCCTGCTCAATACATAAGGAGGTGTTTAAGGATCTTAGAACGTGGCTCTCCGATCCGGCTACCGTGAATAACCCTGGCCGACATGATGATGTCGGCGGGGTGGCCAAGTGATTAAGTCCACCTCTGATAACGGTCGTCGATCAAGAGGCCCCAAATAAGGTCGTAGGTACTAGCTTACGAAAGACTAACCTGTTAACCTTGAAGAGATGCTGAATGATGCTGTTTTGCGTAATGTATCTCGTGTGCGATAGTTACGTAATATGCCGTGTCTGGTAAATGATGATTAGGGTTGTATTTATAGGCAAACTCTAATTCTAGAATCGTCCCAGATCACGTTAATCTCATCCATAACTGACTCCCCCGAATCACGGATATAATTATGGAAAAGATATTTACTTGACAGCTAAGCAACCGCCGTACCGGGAACAAAGGAATCAGATACAATCCGCATACCGCATAGCGCACACAAGCACATGCATACGCACACTATTAAGCGCCCGCATGCATATGAGGTGCGCATGCGGGTTGCGGTATCATTATGTCCCCCCAGTTTGATGTTATATGACGCAAGACACATGACATCAAACTATTAAGCGGAAAAAACAAGAAAACGGCTAGCATTTAATATTCCCCGTGCGCCTCGATGCCATTAAATGCCTGTCACAATCGCAGAAGCCCATTCGGCGGACATGACATAAAGTGGCAGTGTGTCAGGCGCGTGCCAACCACGCGCGTACATGTAATCATACCCAACTGGCATCCACGCGCATCAATAAAGTGCTGGCCGTCGATCGCGTAACACGTGTACAGCCACGATCACACCACTCCATCCCATGACTCCCAATCTTCCCTATAAATACCCCATTTTGCAGCTCATTTTCACTTTCCTGCTTCAAGCTTCCTCGTTACGCTGCCAATTTGAATTCCGATCAAAAATCAAACATTCCGGCCACCATTTAAAGGTTAGTATTCATCCGATTACTCCTAGAAAATGACTAAAGCTAACGAGACGTATGTAGATAGCGTAGAGTCTGTTATAGAGCAGAAGCACATAGATTACTTAGTGAAACAGTATCCTCCCTTAGCCAAGTACAATCCGGTGCCACCCCTACCCCATCAGCGTGCTCACGAGCCACCGGAGAAGAAAGTGGCCATTTATGAACATGCGTTCAAGCATGGTAACTTTAGGGTTCCTCCCTCTGACTTCTTCTTAGGCGTATTAGATCACTTCAGAGTGGGATTAGGGCAACTACACCCGTATGCCATAGGCAAAATAGTTCTGTTTGAAATGTGGTGTGCCGCAATCGACAGGGTACCGTTGGTTAAAGTTTTCTGTCATCTATACCGCCTAGCCAATCACCACAAATCCTGGTTCACCTTCTTCGCCCGACAAAATTTCACCAAAACCCCAAAGTCGAATGCGGGTAACTGGAAAGAATCTTTCTTTTTCATTGACCAAACTGTAGTTGGTACCGCTCTTCCGCAAACGCTTATATGGTGCTAGAAGGTGGAAAAGGATGTGAACAAAACCCCGGTCCTTGATGACGAGGAAACAAAGCTGTTAGCAGAGTGCGCTAACGCACAGCTGGTGCACCGGTCATACGGGAACGTGATGTTGCGGCTAGGGAAGATATCCGCACACTGGCCATGGGAGGAAGTGCGTCCAGCCATAGTCGGACCGGATGGAAAGGGTAGGAATAGTATAATCACGTACTAACAACAGTTTGCTATTTATGTGTTCTAACGCATGCGTGCATGTTTGCAGAGATGAAGATGAAGAGAGTACTGACTGCGGAGGAGATTGCGGGCATCGCCTTCCGCAAACAGAATGTGAACCAGCCATTAGAGCAGGAGAAGACTGGCGAGAATGCACCTGCCACCTCCGGCAATAAGCGCAAGGCCGCTGAAGCCTCCCAATCCCAACAGAAGAAGAAGAAACTCACTCCCAAACAGAGGGAGGACAAGCGGAACGATAACTTCGTTCCCATCGAACCCCGTTCTGCGGATCTACCTCCCCCATCCTCTGGTAAGAGTTCAGCTTTCGCGCATACCGCACATTTAAGTTTGCATTTATATAACCACTTATTAACACGCAGGGCATGCGGAAGAAACTCATCACACCCCACCGCGGGTCAATCCGGACCTCGAAGCTACTGCCGAGTCAAAGGATAAGACGATACACCTGGACTCCGAGTCCACACCAACCCCGCCACACGGTAGCTTCCGATTGGCAAACCTGGCGCAGCTCACCCAGTCATCGGCGGAAAACACCGCAGAGCAGTCCGCCTTCCTCCAACAAATCTTCCCGGCTGAGTTCCGCAACCAACTAGCCGCACTGCCTTTTAATCAGGCGCTCAACGCCTTCGTCCAAAACGACCTTGTCTTTTTTGGCATGGTTGCAGATCAAGCCCGCCGTTCGACTAACTTGTATCAAGTGGCCTTGCGGAAAGAAACAGAGCTAGGGCTGCTGCAAGCGGGGGTTGATCAGGTGAAGAAAGACAGGGACGCCGCAGAAGAAGCGCGCAAGGCGGTGGAGTTAACCGCGGCGGAAACCAAAACTGCACTGACTGAAGAGAGAAAGAAAAACCGCGAGCTGGTTGGTGCGGTTGACCAGTCCAAGGGGGAGGCGGAGCGTCTGCGGGTGGAGCTGGAAAGGGTGACGAGGGAAAGGGATGACGCGGTAACCAACCGCGAGCTGGCAGAGGCGGATCTGGCGAAGCTGCGCACTGCACTCCCCACCATTGCGCAAAAGGTGATGGATTCTGGGCCAGTTACCGATAAGTTCAATGCCTATGTTGACGCGGTGAAAGACCACGAAGTCAACAAGGCAGTCTTAGAGGTGATTCAAGCCTGCAGCCTCACACCACCGTACCCTGACGCTGTGCAGAAGAAATTGAAGGAGGGTACGGCTGCGGCATTGCTGGAAGCGGAGAATGCTACCACCACCATTCCTATCCCTCTAATCGATGCGTTTGCGGCGGACCCAAACATGCCGATTGATGGGTTTCTCAAGGAGGATTTTTAGTTTGTGTTTGTGATGGTTTGCGCCGTAAGTCCTATGCTTAGGCAGGCAATTGTAAATGTATTTTTGAGCCCTAAGTCCCGTGTCGGGCAGGCATTTGAAACAATTACCACTTATGTAATAACTTAATTCAATGTATATGTATCTTACTGTTCTGCATGCGTAGTTTGTTTGTTTATATATCGCGAATCAAAACAAAAGGTGAACCGCATGCCCATGCTCATAGTTAACCAAAACTCATGCGTATGCGGGTATTACTGCGTAAAATAAACCAATACTTTAACAATTACCCTTTAATAATTTAGACTCGAAAGCTACTGCGTTATCGCTTTGTCATGTACTAGAGGTGCACTATAGCTGTATGGTAAGCAACGCAACTAAAAACAAGCCAATGTTTTTATGCTTTGAGTTCCTCAAGCAAACCAATGCGAGAGTAATTACGCACAAGCAAACCAATGCTTGTAATTTTTTAAGTCGACTTTGCAGCCATCTAGTCTGCGTGGCGCTTGGCTAGGGGAAAACCAATTCCCTTTGCCTGCCGTTAGCGTCTAGCCTTGTAACCAAACAGGCTTCTGCCGCACGGGGGCTAGAGGACACCCCTTAAGTAGGCAGGAACCGCATACAAAAAAGATTTAAACAACAAAAGTATGCGCGAGTAAATATTTAATTGGCATTAATCACAATTACAACCGCGACACATCCAAACGGACGGAAAATACATAGAAAAAATAATGTGCTACAATAAACTGGAGTGATCAGGTCCACCTAGCTACATATAACATTTTTTCAATAACGTCGCATGCCAAGTGCGTTTCACAGGTTTTCCATCTAATGTCTCGAGATGGTACGCCCCGGTATTGTTTGCCTTCGCTACCCTGTATGGACCTTCCCAACGGGGGCCCAGTTTCCCAGTATCCTCCGCATGACTTGCGTCGTTCTGACGCCAAACCAAGTCACCGCACTTGTAAGAGCGCGAACGCACACGCTGATTATAGTACTTTGCAATTTTTTGCTTGTTATTTGCTTCGTTGACAGCCGCAGAGAGTCTGCGCTCTTCCAGCAAATTAAGATTTTCCCGCAAAGCTTCAGAGTTATTTTGCTCATCAAAATTTTGTATGCGGAACGTTGGTACCCCAATTTCTGCGGGTACAACAGCTTCTGATCCATAGACCAAACTGAACGGGGTCTTACCAGTGCTTGCTTTGGGTGTTGTTCTATGCGCCCATAAAACCTTCGGTAGTTCATCCACCCAACCAACGCGACCATGACCCAACCTAGCTTTGATTCCAGCTACTATATCCCGGTTGGTGACTTCGCACTGGCCATTCGCCTGCGGATGCGCAACGGATGTAAAAGTTTGCTTAATATTAAGCTCCGCGCACCAGCTGCGAAAAGGGTCACCCGCGAACTGCGTACCGTTATCGCTAACAATTTCGTTTGGTATACCAAATCGACAGACGATGTCTTCCCATACAAAATTTCGCACCCTTTTTCCTGAGATTGCTGCCAGCGGTCTCGCTTCGACCCACTTTGTGAAATAGTCGATTGCAACAATCAAGAATTTGATGTTTCCTCGGCCTTTTAGGAATAGTCCGACTATGTCGATTGCCCATTTGCAGAATGGCCACGGTGAGGAGACTGGTATCATTGGATGCGCAGGTGCTCTGCTAATAGGTGCATGTATTTGGCATGATTCACATTGCTTAACTATGCGCGCAGTATCCGCGTACATGGTGGGCCAATAATATCCTAGCCGCATTATTTTTGACACAATGGACCTGTGCCCCGAATGGAGTGCGCATGCACCTTCATGCACCTCGCGTACAACTTCCTCTGCCTCTTTCGGGCCAATGCACCTTAAGTGCGGTCCCAAATAATTCTTTCGATATAGGACGTCACCCTCAAGGGCATACAGCGGTGCCTTAACGCGGACTTTCTTTGCATCAGCGGAATCCGCAGGAGATGTGCCATCCCGCAGAAAAGCCACAATGGGCGTCATCCATGTTGAGTTTGATTCCTCAACTGGTGCCACTAAAGGCATCATAACAATGGATTTCGCATTGAGTTCTTCTATTAGAACTTTCTTTCCCATATGATCAAAAGCCAAGGCAGCCAGTTTGCTTAGCGCATCCGCCTTCTTATTTTGCCCACGCATTACGTGGGAGATTTGAAAAGCTTCAAATTGGTCAGCGAGGTTGTGAACAAGCGATAGATATTGCTGCATGGCTATGTCATGCGCTTCGAAATCTCCGCTGACCTGACTGCATACTAGCTTTGAATCCACATATGCGTGCAAAATTTTAACATTTAACCTACGCGCAATGCGCATACCTGCTAACAGAGCCTCATACTCTGCTTCATTGTTCGTAACAACAAAATTAAACCGCAGTGCGTATGTATGCTCTTCGCCATCTGGGCCTGTTAAAATTATACCCGCACCTGCACCAGATGCGCTGCATGCACCATCGGTGTACAATTCCCATGGTGACAATGTTTGTGCAGGTGGATCCTGATGTTCTGCTGACGCCTCAGCATCCGCAGGTAATTCTACTAGGTAATCAGCAAGTATTTGACCCTTAACCGCACTGCGCGAATAGAAATTTATTTCATGTTCACCTAATTCAACTGCCCACTTAGCCATTCGGCCAGAAATCTCAGGCTTGTATAACACCTGAAAGAAAAATGATTGCGTTAGTCAATGCGGTAACCCCGGTCATTGCCGCAAAGTAGGCGTTTACCAACCTGTTTGATTGGTTGATCAGTTAGAACCACGATTGGATGTGCTTGAAAATATCGGCGCAAACGCCGCACCGTATGGACCAGCGCATATACAAGCTTTTCTATCGGTGAGTAGTTTACTTCGCTTGATGTCAGCGTCTTGCTTACGAAGTAGACCGGCATTTGCGTCTGAGAACAACCTCAGTCGTTAAGTTTCTGCGATATAAATAAAGCATGTAAATTAATGGATTACCTTTCCGCGATCCGCGATGAGGACTGAGCTGACAGCTTCCTTCGATGCCGCGAGGTACAGTGTTAGCGTTTCTCCTGATACTGGCGCAGTAAGTGTTGGTAATTCTGCAAGCACCTTTTTCATCTCCTGAAAGGATGATTCTGCTTCCTGAGTCCATACGAAGTCTTTTTTCTTCAAACAATTTTTCAAAGTATTGAAGAATGGTAACTGTCGTTCTGTGGCTTTCGACAGAAACCGCGTGATAGCCGCAAGCTTCCCCGTTAGACTCTGCACATCTTTCTTTGTCTTCGGAGATGGCAAATTATCAATGGCTTCAATCTTTTTGGGATTGGCCTTGATACCCCGCGCTGTCACCACATGACCTAAAAACTTGCCTTCCTCTTCCCCAAAACTACATTTAAGCGGGTTAAGCTTCATGTTGATCCTGCGCAGAGATGCAAACGTTTCTAGGGTGTCCGTGAGCATGTCTTCTTCGGTGTTACTTTTAATTACCAAGTCGTCGACGTACGCTTCAAGATTTCTACCGATTTGGTGCTTGAATGCTGCGTCAATTACACGATGATAGGTCGCGCCAGCATTCTTTAAACCGAAAGGCATCTTCGTGTAACAATAAATACCCTGCGGCGTATGAAAAGCAGTCTTGTCCTCATCTTCCGCAGCCATTAAGATTTGGTGATAACCCTTGTATGCGTCCAGAAAACACTTGTACCTAAATCCCGATAGTGATTCTACCTTCCAGTCTATCTCCGGGAGAGGGTAATTGTCCTTGGGACATGCCTTATTAATATCTTTGAAATCAACGCACATCTTCCAGTTACCGTCAGCCTTTTTTACCAATACAGGATTTGCAACCCATGTCTGATAACGCACTTCCCGCAGAATGCTTGCTTTGACAAGGTTGTCCACCTCTGCGCACAACCAATCACTGCGGTCTAGAGCCATATGCAGCTTCTTTTGCCTAACGGGTGTCAATGATGGATTAACATTTAACTTATGTTTCGCAATATCACGCAGAACCCCAGTCATGTCTGACTCACGCCACGCGAAAACATCTGCGTTTGCGGATAAAATTCCATGCAATTTGGCCTTTGTTTCGGCTGACAAGCCTGCGCCGATTTTAATTCGCTTATCCGGATGCAAGCGATTTGCTATGACTGCACAATTTTCCAGTTGTTCTCCCACGCTAGTAGTGCTTATAGGCGCAACTGAGCCACACAACTCGGTTGTTTGATGTGACGCAACCGTGGCAACGCCTCCTACTGTGGGAAACTTGATCAAACCATGCACTACCGATGGTATGATGTTGAAACACCGTATGAAGTTTCTCCCTAGCAGTGCGTTATATCGTGAAGTTGAACGAACCACATAAAAATCGACCAATTCATGCCTGATCATCTGCGGGTTCCTGTCATCCGCAAGCTCTACCATTAATTCTATTCGACCTAGCGGCCACGAGTTTTCTCCGGAAAACCCTGATAGCGTAATATCAGGCTGGCGTAACTGCGCTTTGACTTCTGCCGGAAGGAAACGATAACAATGCTCATACATAATATCGACACCGCTGTCAGTGTCAACATGCATGCGCTTAACCTGGATTCCGCAATCAGGGATGTGACACTTGATGATAATGGGCTCATTAATAGAATCAATTGACATTACAGGAGGGAAAGTGATTGGGAGAAGCTCCCAATCTTGGTCATCATTGTACTTTCTCCGCTGGCTGATTTTCTCTGCGTCAACCATGTTAATGGTTAAGTCGGCATTTTTCGCTTTGTCAACTTTCTGCCACGCGAAAGTCTTAGACTTCGAAGCCTCTTCTGCGGCCTTTCCCTTGTCCTTTTTAGGTGGTTTTAGATGATCCAATTTGCCCGCGCGAAGCGCCTCCAGAACCCGTTCCATCAAGTTTTTACACCGATTGGTGTCGTGACCATAATCGTCATGAAATTCACAATACTTTGTTTTGTCCCGCTTACCAAATTCCGTAAGCGGAGTTGGGACCGCAAAGGTCGCGCACACCGGTTCGGTTGCCAAAATTTCTTTTGGCGTTTTGGATAAACTTTAAAGCAGCGCATAGTT
Organism: Rutidosis leptorrhynchoides; assembly: GCF_046630445.1. Taxonomy (NCBI): domain Eukaryota; kingdom Viridiplantae; phylum Streptophyta; class Magnoliopsida; order Asterales; family Asteraceae; genus Rutidosis; species Rutidosis leptorrhynchoides. The sequence continues at coordinate 59,550,512 of NC_092343.1, forward strand.
CTGATTATTGATGTCGCGCTGATTATTGTTTCGATAATTGCCACTTGATTTCCCTTTATCATTCCTGATGGGACCACCGCTAGGATACCTTCCACGAGAGTTGTTACCACGATTTTGATCGCGCGAACGATCATCATCGTCCTTCCTCTCGTTGCGTGAGCTAGCTGTTGGAATGTCATTATCTTCGCCACTCTGCATATAGTCGTGGCATTCATTAAGCGCCTCAGCATAAGTTGTTGGGACTGTATGGCACAGACGCCTTACCAGTGTCGGATGACGTTCTGAGTTTATACCATGTATGAGTCTGGAAATCTGTTGCTCTGGTTTGAGATCTGGTATACGCAGGCACTCATTAGTATACCTTGTGAGAAATTCGCCCAAAGATTCCTTGGACTTCTGCACGATGTCATGGCATTCAATGTGAGTGCGCTTGCGTGGTCTCTGATTCTGATATTGCAGCAAAAACTTTGTCCGCAGATCCATAAACCCGGCAATACTACCCGCCGGTAACTTATTAAACCACTCACGAGCAATACCCTGTAGTGTCATAGGAAATATCTGACACGCAACCGGATCCACCCAGCCTTGAGTGCGCATTGCGCCTTCGAAACACTGTAAAAAATCATCTGGATTGGTTAGGCCATTGTAAGTACCCAACGTGCTAGGTATCTTTGGTGCTGATGGAAACGGGTATGCGGATATATGCGGAGGAAACTTGTCAAAGGTAGTCGGTAGCTCGAAGGGTGGTTTAACAGGATCCCCTTTCAAGTTTGCAAAGAAACGCTTCATCATGTCCTGAACAAAGTCAGGTTGTGAAAATAAGTGAACCATATCAGGAGGTGCGGCCTGCATGAATTGACTTGCAAGATTTGCCTGCCCTTGAATATTTTGCCAAGGTTGACCCTGCATCTGCGGATATAACCAAGGCTGCTGCGTTGGAAAAGAGGGATAACTTGAAGACGCAGAGTACACAGGTGGCTGTAAAGGAAGCGAAACCTGTGGCGCAGATATCTGCGAAACTTAAGGATACACACTTAAAAGCCCAACTGTATGCGCTGTGCTTTGATGCTGCGCTGTTATCGGTGCCCAATGAGAGTTTGCATCTGGGATGACACCAAATCCCCAACTATTAAGTAACGCCTGCGCATCCGCAGGAGTTAAAAATTGTGAAACTGGGCGCGGTGGTTGCCAAGGTTGCTGTAACATCCCGCGTTTTTCCGTTAAATTTATTTTTAACACCGTCTTTTTCTTTTAAATAATACCTTTCGTTATTTAAATTCGTAGTTTCCGTTGACTAACGTTCATAATAATTCCGTCATTTAATTATAACATCTCTCGTTAACTTGCGTTTTAAAAATATTCGATCGGTTAAATCCCGCACCCGCTTTGAAACTCGAGGGACCGGAGTTGCCAAATGGGCAAACTAGTTGACTAGGTCAACTAGTCAACCCATTTCATCCATTCCATCATCTCCCTCATCCCTTTTCTCTCCATCTCAAGAACACACACACAAACCCATTCCATTCATTCATCATCTAAATTCAATCTTGGAAGCTCACAACAAATCCGATTACATATTTGGAATCCTCTCTTCATCCTCTACAATTTGATACCAACTTCATCTCGTTTGGGTAACATTTCTAAAACTCTAGATTTCTCTAAATTCGTGTTTTTGATTTGAAATGGTGTTAGTTAGTGTCTATGGCTCGAGTCTAACATGAATATATGTTTGGTTTGCTCGATTTGTTGTTTTTGGAGTAACTAGCATGAACTTGAAATGGGTGTGCTTAATCCTTGATTTTGGATGAGTTAATGTTGTTAGATTGTTAAAGTGCATGTTTTAATTGTGTTACTAGTATCACTAGCTTCGTTTTGATGCGTAGGTTGATTAAGAAAACTTCAAAAACATGAATATTGATTTTGTGATGTTTGACTAGGGTTTGATGAGTTTTACATGAACTTTTGATGCGTCAAATGCTATGAGATATTGTTGTTAAGTGTTTTGTTGCAATGTGTGTTTGATTATCTTCGAAACGGCATAACATACATGTAAATTGGTTGCCCGAATCATAAAATGCGTTTTTGGAACTTGAACTTTGATTATGAACGTTTAATTACGGTTTTTGGTTGTTGTAAGTGGAAGTTTGATTGATGAAATGTGCTTAGTTGTATTCCTCGTCAAAATACCTTTCCAACGATATATGATAGGCATTATAAGTGTTTGCGGGTCAATTGTTGTGTTAGAATTGATTTTGGCTCGTGCATACTTGGGAAAAACAGAAACAGACCTGCACAGATGGTGGCGCGGCGCGCCCCATCCCCGCGCGGCGCGCGGATGTGCCTGGTCAGATTCTGACCTCCACGTCCCATTTCACGTGAAATGTTTGATGACCTACGGACCTCCGATTCACATGAAACTTGTTTTAATATACTTGTATATGAATAATTAGCATAGAAAATTTGTCCGGGACCCGACCCGAACGTGTTGACTTTTGTTGACTTTGACCCGACCAAGTTTGACTTTTTGTCAAACTTAACCAATTAATTATGCAATCTTTCTAACATGATTCTATACTTGTATCTTGCATGAAACTTGACAATTTGCTTCACATGCTACATAATCGAGTCGTATTGAGCCATATGACTAATTGAACATCTTTGACCGTTTGTGTTTACCGTTATTGATACAACCTATATGTTTAGGTCAAGACTAGCTTTGTCTTTGCACGCGTCTACTTGTTGAAGTACTTTACTAACTCTTCCACTCAAGGTGAGATCATAGTCCCACTTTTACTCTTTTTGAACTTATATTGGGATGAGAAAACATAAACGATTCTTTTGAACTAAGTGAACACAAGAATGGGAAAACAAACATTCTACATACGAGTTTAGAACAAAATCCTCAATTCGATTATCATTAGTTACACTTGCCGGGTGTAAGCGAGAACTTATGTTGTATGGATCCATATGGGTTTGACAAACCCTCATTCAAACGGTTCGCTACCGTTTACGAATGAAATATATTTTCGAGAAACAGTGTTTGTTCTAGCACTAAGTGATGGGGTATACAATGGAAGGAATGTTAAGCTTTGATAATTGGGTGCTCGTGAAACAAACTTTTGGAATGTATTACTATTATTTCATTGATGCAAATCTTGTGGTTCACTTGTACTTACTTACTTAAACCTATGATTTCACCAACGTTTTCGTTGACAGATTTCTATGTTTTTCTCAGGTCTTGCACGATATGTGAAACATGCTTCCGCTCATTATTTGATACTTGCATTGGATGTCGAGTATACATGCATTATTTGGAGCGTCTTTTGACTTTACTTTAAACCGTGTCGCCTAGATTTCAAATGTACTTATAACCTTGTAACTTAACTTTTGGTTGAACAATTCTTGTAAACATTGGGAACAATCTTTATTTTGAAATGAAGGCGACATATTTTGGTCAAACTTTGTCTTAAAGACTTATGACCATGCAATGGGACCTACGTAGACGACGCCGTCACTTGACGATTTGTCGGGGTCGCTACAAGTGGTATCAGAGCCTTGGTTGTAGGGATTTAGAGTTCATTTGTGTCCACCCCGAGTCATAGGGTACATAGGTGAATCTAGACTACAACCGGCATATAGACTGAAGTAGGAATTACTTGACTATTTGTGCATTTATACTCGAACTCTTCTATCATATCTAACTCGTATTCGATCTTGATCTTACGTTAATAAATTTTGTTGACGCGCCACTTTGACTTTATGAAGTAATGTTAAATGCACATGAGAATCAGGGTAATATAATTTCCGGGATTATATTACGGTGATTCACATGGACGTTCCGACATTATGACATAGAGAATTTAAGGCGAGTCAAGGAAAATTTTCTCTCTATCCTTATTCCATGCCACGGTTAGTATTGTTGAAAATACTAACCAACGATATTCTTGTCTCATGAAGGAACAATGGCTCACCAAGGTCAATACAATACTCCTCTCGAAACTCTAGAACAAGCTCTTCAACGAATGATAACCACCGCCGTGGGTACGGCCGTGGCCGATCACTTTTCCAACAACACCAATCGTGGAGCCGGTAATTCAAGCGAAGGTTGCTCCTACAAGAACTTCATGAAGTACAACCCTCCCACTTTCGATGGAACCGGAGGACCGGTTGTTCTCACCCGATGGTTTGAACAAATGGAGACCGTTTTTAACACAAGCGGTTGTCGAGACCAAGATAAGGTCAAGTTTTCCACCCTCACTTTCACCGGCATTGCTCTCTCATGGTGGAACACGTATGTACAATTAGTGGGAAGCGATGAAGCCCACACACTCTCTTGGACCGAATTAAGAGAAAGAAAGATCACCGAATACTTCCCGCGCGACGAGACTCGAAGGCTCGAACAGGGTCTAAGGAATTTAAAAACGGCCGGAAATGACCTCAAAGCTTATAATCAACGGTTTACCGAACTAGTCTCGATGTGTTCAAATCTCATGACTCCTGAATCCCTAAGAGTCGAACTTTACATGGATGGCCTCCCTAAGAGCATTCAACACAAGGTAATGACATCTCAACCCACTAACCTACAAGAGGCTTTAACAATGGCCCGCCAAGCCTTAGAAACGGTGAATGAAATGGAAGCACCGGCACCAATGGTCGAGAACCACCCGAGTAACAACAAAAGAACATGGGAAGCCTCTCAATCAAGCAACCACAACAATAACAACAACCCCGCCAAGAAGCCTTTTACCTCCAACGACAAGAAAGGCTATGCCGGAAAACTACCTTTTTGTAACGAATGCCACAAGCATCACTTTGAAGGATGTGGCAGGTTTCGCCACCGGCGCCAAGGACCCGTCGCTCGAAAGATGCCCAACGCACACAGAACGGGTGCTTGCTTCGAATGTGGCCAACTGGGTCATTTTAGGAATGTGTGCCCAAATAAGAAAATCAACCCCAACGCACGCCGTTGAACCTTCGACATCGACACCAAGGATGCCCGGAACGACGATGGACTGGTAACGGGTACGTTTCTTCACAACAAACCGTATATTTCATACTTGTTCGATTCGATTACCGCTAGACGTTTTATAACCAAGGATTTGACTCATGCTCTTTATATTCCACCTCTTTCCCCCAGATACTACTTAGACGATTTAAGTGACCGACGGAAAAATATTGTGTGCCTATAAATTTTATTGGAGGATATACGTTAAGACTTTTGACTTGACACCTATAGAACTAGGGAGCTCGAAACCTATTCGTTAAAAAAAAAAAAAAAAAAAAAAATGTTTCCCCATCATCTTGTATAGATTGTTGTGAACCGAGTAATTTTCGGTTGGAAACCGATACCCTCTTCCTCGTATCCACAATTGGGGGTTAAGGGAGACGATGTCTCCTAAGCCATCTTCCGAACTCGCAACGTTAGTTGTAAATCTCTCTTAGTACCGTCGATTTATTTATGACTTTGTCCGTATTCATGAACCTCCTAAACCACGTATGCAAACTTATCTAGACAAATCTGTTATCGTATTTATAGATGACATCTTAACTCATTCAAGTAAAGAAGGAAAACGAACAACATCACCATCTTAAGCTCGAACTTTTGAGAAAAGAGCAACTTTATACCAAATTCTCCGAGTGAGAATTTCTGTTGAACGAAGTCTAGACCATGATGTTAATGGTCGAGGCACTACAATCAATCTCGAAATCAAGCCACATGTAATCAGGAAACTCTCCCAACTCAAACTTGTATTCGTAAAATCTTAGATCTCGCCTGTTATTACCGAAGATTCATTTCTGACTTTTCTCGTGTTACATGACTTTTAAACTCGTTAACTCACTAAGGAAAACTTTAAACCTCTCCGTGTTCGAACCTTGAGCGTGATTCTTCACACCAACATTTCTAGCTAAATTCGTATAGCAGCAGATGGAACTCAAATATGGAAATATTTCTACTTGGACGCCGAAAGGCATACTCCCTCGACTCGAAATCAACGGAACGGAAATTCGTTATTTTGCACGAAGAATTCAAATACTAAATTGTGGATCCGATCGATATTCTCGTCATCACGTACCACACTACATACCTCTGTTATTTCACCGTTACCGTCTGATATTACTGGAAATTAAGATAACACACAATCCAACGATACTTCACTCTTCTTTGACTTAACGCCCTTGTGTTTCTGATAATCGGCCAACTATTATTCAACCCCGAACTATACAACTACGTGTACTATCTCGTTTCTCTTTCAGACTTCAACTTTTGACAACTAGAGGCACGTTATGGCAACCTCGAGATGCAAGCTCATCCTATTCTAAGTCCTCATTTCACTCCTATCTTTATCGCCCGCATTTCCGTTTAAAGAAACTCCTCATATTACATAAGTATTCGCCACGAGGGTGAATAGTCCTAACGAACATTTTTCGAACCCTAACTAACTTGTTCAAACGTATCTTAAGAGATTCTATTCCAACACGGTGTATCTTTGTCAATTATTCCGTATCGAAATACTCGTTTCACTTCTAGTTTTACAAGGAACCTTGGGAACCCGCTTAGACATGAGTACCGCGTACCACCCACCAACTGACGAACCGAGCAAACGAACGATTTACGTCTTGGAAAGACATGTCACAAACTCGTATTGTCACCTTTAGTAGATCACCCTTACAACAGTAGTTACCACTCGTGTGTTCACGCGCACTTTCCGAAACCCTATATGACCGCTAATGTCATACCCCTGTTCATTTAACCAAAGCATCAACCACCGAAATCTGAACTCCATCAAGAAACAACAATTGAAATCATTCAAATCCGAGAAGGGCTCGAGACAACCCATTGTCGCCAGAAAAGTTATACCAAACTTAGAGGAGAACCTCACAAATCCCAGTGTGTAACCGCGTAATATTGAGAACCCGCACCTTGGAAGGGTGTAATCCGTTTCGGGAATCAGGGAAGGTTAAACCCGCGACATGTTAACCCTTTTGAAACCTTGGGGCGTATTGGAACCGCTCCCTACCGTTTAGAACTTCCGACTCAATTAAGTTTCCGTTTACCCTACATTTCGTGTAACAAACTTAGAAACGTGTCCTGCGGAACAGGAACGTGCAATCCTGCTGGATACATCAACTATCGATGACAAACTTCTCTTCATAGGAAAACCAGTTGAAACTGGGGATCGTAAAAACCGAACCTTAATGCAACGTAAAACCCTGACTATCCAAATTCATGAGAACCCTCCAGAACGTACTTTCACTTATTCATAGCATTGACAACGTAAAGTCTCGAGTAAGAGATATCGACTACTACTTCCAACTAAATTTCGGGACGAAATTTCTTTTGAGTTGTGGATAATGTAACATCCCGCGTTTTTCCGTTAAATTTATTTTTAACACCGTCTTTTTCTTTTAAATAATACCTTTCGTTATTTAAATTCGTAGTTTCCGTTGACTAACGTTCATAATAATTCCGTCATTTAATTATAACATCTCTCGTTAACTTGCGTTTTAAAAATATTCGATCGGTTAAATCCCGCACCCGCTTTGAAACTCGAGGGACCGGAGTTGCCAAATGGGCAAACTAGTTGACTAGGTCAACTAGTCAACCCATTTCATCCATTCCATCATCTCCCTCATCCCTTTTCTCTCCATCTCAAGAACACACACACAAACCCATTCCATTCATTCATCATCTAAATTCAATCTTGGAAGCTCACAACAAATCCGATTACATATTTGGAATCCTCTCTTCATCCTCTACAATTTGATACCAACTTCATCTCGTTTGGGTAACATTTCTAAAACTCTAGATTTCTCTAAATTCGTGTTTTTGATTTGAAATGGTGTTAGTTAGTGTCTATGGCTCGAGTCTAACATGAATATATGTTTGGTTTGCTCGATTTGTTGTTTTTGGAGTAACTAGCATGAACTTGAAATGGGTGTGCTTAATCCTTGATTTTGGATGAGTTAATGTTGTTAGATTGTTAAAGTGCATGTTTTAATTGTGTTACTAGTATCACTAGCTTCGTTTTGATGCGTAGGTTGATTAAGAAAACTTCAAAAACATGAATATTGATTTTGTGATGTTTGACTAGGGTTTGATGAGTTTTACATGAACTTTTGATGCGTCAAATGCTATGAGATATTGTTGTTAAGTGTTTTGTTGCAATGTGTGTTTGATTATCTTCGAAACGGCATAACATACATGTAAATTGGTTGCCCGAATCATAAAATGCGTTTTTGGAACTTGAACTTTGATTATGAACGTTTAATTACGGTTTTTGGTTGTTGTAAGTGGAAGTTTGATTGATGAAATGTGCTTAGTTGTATTCCTCGTCAAAATACCTTTCCAACGATATATGATAGGCATTATAAGTGTTTGCGGGTCAATTGTTGTGTTAGAATTGATTTTGGCTCGTGCATACTTGGGAAAAACAGAAACAGACCTGCACAGATGGTGGCGCGGCGCGCCCCATCCCCGCGCGGCGCGCGGATGTGCCTGGTCAGATTCTGACCTCCACGTCCCATTTCACGTGAAATGTTTGATGACCTACGGACCTCCGATTCACATGAAACTTGTTTTAATATACTTGTATATGAATAATTAGCATAGAAAATTTGTCCGGGACCCGACCCGAACGTGTTGACTTTTGTTGACTTTGACCCGACCAAGTTTGACTTTTTGTCAAACTTAACCAATTAATTATGCAATCTTTCTAACATGATTCTATACTTGTATCTTGCATGAAACTTGACAATTTGCTTCACATGCTACATAATCGAGTCGTATTGAGCCATAGGACTAATTGAACATCTTTGACCGTTTGTGTTTACCGTTATTGATACAACCTATATGTTTAGGTCAAGACTAGCTTTGTCTTTGCACGCGTCTACTTGTTGAAGTACTTTACTAACTCTTCCACTCAAGGTGAGATCATAGTCCCACTTTTACTCTTTTTGAACTTATATTGGGATGAGAAAACATAAACGATTCTTTTGAACTAAGTGAACACAAGAACGGGAAAACAAACATTCTACATACGAGTTTAGAACAAAATCCTCAATTCGATTATCATTAGTTACACTTGCCGGGTGTAAGCGAGAACTTATGTTGTATGGATCCATATGGGTTTGACAAACCCTCATTCAAACGGTTCGCTACCGTTTACGAATGAAATATATTTTCGAGAAACAGTGTTTGTTCTAGCACTAAGTGATGGGGTATACAATGGAAGGAATGTTAAGCTTTGATAATTGGGTGCTCGTGAAACAAACTTTTGGAATGTATTACTATTATTTCATTGATGCAAATCTTGTGGTTCACTTGTACTTACTTACTTAAACCTATGATTTCACCAACGTTTTCGTTGACAGATTTCTATGTTTTTCTCAGGTCTTGCACGATATGTGAAACATGCTTCCGCTCATTATTTGATACTTGCATTGGATGTCGAGTATACATGCATTATTTGGAGCGTCTTTTGACTTTAC